>NW_026251401.1:582500-679810 GCF_025118155.1 Cokeromyces recurvatus | reverse complement strand
TACTTCAGCTCAACTTGATTCACATGATGTTGGTCTTATCTTTGTTCGTGAATATTATACTTTCTTAAATAAGAAGCCACATAGGCTTCATGCTTTTTATAGCAAGGATTCCCTTTTTGTTAGAGGTGATGAAGGCTCCGTTTCTACTACTGTAAAAGGACAAGAGGTATATATATATAAATGTGAACAAGAAGTGATTATAAATAATGAAAACATATATTCATATATTTATTTTTAGGAAATTCGCAAAAAAATTGAAGAATGTAAGTTTGAAGATTGTAAAGTTTTAGTTACTCAGGTAGATAGTCAATTATCTGCCAACAATGGCATCTTGATTCAAGTTTTGGGTGAAATGTGTAATCAAAATGGTCCTTCTCAAAAGTTTAGCCAAACTTTCTTTTTGGCTACTCAGCCCAATGGTTATTATGTACTTAATGACATTTTCAGATTCTTGAAAGATGAGGTAGAAATTGATTATTATACTTGTGATCAAGGTCAAGGTCCAGTTGAACAACAACAACAACAACAACAATCAACAGCCACTTCTTCTTCTTCTCCTCCTCCTCCTCCTCCTGCTAGTGTTGCTACAACAATCACAAATGCTAATGCAACTCCTATTCCTACTGCTACTAGTCCAGTTGTTTCTAATGCTGCTGCTCCTACTACCACTACTACCAGTGCTGTAGCATCTACTGCTTCACCTGTTGTAACTCAAAAAGCAATCACTCCTACTTCTGAACAACCAGAAAAAAAGAAAGAGGAAGAAAAGAAATCAGAAGAAGATAAGAAATCAGAGGAAGAAATTAAAAAAGAACAAGTAAAGAAATGGGCTGAGGATGTTAATGTTGCTAATGAGACTAAAAAAGCCTCTGAAGTAACTGCTACAGAATCTACTACTCTTGCTCAGACAGATGAAAAGAAAAAGAAAACTGAGTCTAAACAACAACAGAAATCAGAGGTTAATAATAAACAAACAAAACAACAACAACAACAACAAAATGAAAAGCCTGCTATTGTTAGTGGCGCATCAACTCCTACACCAACACCAGCTCCTGCAAATAAACCAGCTATACCAAAAACTTGGGCTAATTTAACTGCCGCAGCTGCAGCAAATACAACTACTTCAAATACAGAAAAGACTGCTGTTACACCTGCTTCTTCTAATACCACAACTACTACTGCCGCCCCTACTACTACTACTACTACTACTACTACTACGCATCATGCTCCTACAGCCAATCATACTTCCACAGAAAAAACAACCAATGTTACTAATCAACAAAATAAAGGGCCCAATACCCGTAAAGGCAACAAAGGTATGTGTTTGTTTCTTTTTTCTTCTCAAATAAAAGATATAAATATTAACTCGTTTAATTTAGATGCTACAAATATTTTTGTTAAATTGGTCAATGAAGCCATTAGTGAAGATCAACTTTTGGAAGCATTTAATAAGATTGGTTCAGTTAAAACATTAAGTATTTCACGTAATAGAAATTGTGCTTTTGTAGAATTTAATTCCCCTGAATCCTGTCAAAAAGCCTTGACACAACATAAAGTGCAAGTGTCAGGAGGACATACTGTTTTAGCAGAAGAACGTCGTTATAATAATCAAAATAATCAAAATAATAATCGCTATAATAATCAACAAGGAAGAAATAATAATCAATCTTACCGACAAAATCAAAATAATAACAATAATAACAATAATCGTAGAAATAATAACCAAGCATCTCGACAACAGCAAAATAAAGGAAGAGGAAATCAGCAACAACAACAACAACAACAAAAATAGATTATGTAATCAAAAACACCCTTATGTAATAATATATACAACTAAATAAAGCATTATTTAGTATAATGATAATTTTATTATAATTCATATTTTTTATTACGTAATAATACAATGATTTAAACTATAATTTCGTCATCGTCTTCTTCTTCTTCATCATCATCATCATCGTCGTCTTCATCGTCATCATCATCATCATCCATGATAATGTCTCCTTGTTGTTTACTATTTAAATTATACATTTTTTCTGCCATCATGGCTACAATAGCAGCGCCTACTATACGGGAATGTTGTACAATGCCCACTGATAATTTAGATGCAACTTCGTCAGGGATTAAATTTTTTATAGCTTCACATACTCTAGGATGAAATGAAGGATAATCTTTATACACGTCACCACTAATAGCTATAGCGAATCCTTTCTTTTCTTCATTTAAACCAATACCACATTCAAACATGTATTTCACAACGCTTGCAATGCTTGCACCTAATAATAATGCAGCTCGATATCCAACCCATTCACATACGTCTTTGACTATCTTTCTATCTTCTAAGCTAGTTTTACCCACTCTACACATGTCTTCCAATATTAACCTTGTATCTTCTAAATTATCTCCTTGATCTGCTTCACATACATACATATAACTTGTATCAAATTGATAAGGTATCATTAACAGATTACCTTCTTCTTCTTCTTCTTCTTCTGTATTATTATTAAAGGACAACACCTTTTGATTTACTAAATATATCAGAACTTGTCGCGTAATTTCACCTAAATACATTCCAGTCGTCATTTTCTCAAAGTTATGTACACCTGGATTATTAGATTGTTTATCTAATAGATAATCAAATTCAGTTAAGGGCAAATGTCTAGCGCCAAAATTACACCATTCAGTGTTAATAATCATATCATGCTGATTATTAGGTTCATTACGAAATTGTTTAATATTTGACATTTTATCATAGTAAGCACAATTTGTGCCTGCACTATGAATAACACCTATACGTGTTGAAGGATGCTGATAAGCATGTGCTAATAAAGTACAGACGCCATCTAATCATATAAAGTATTAATAGTCATAGTTTTTATATCTATTGATCTATATCCTATTCATATGAGATCTTTTTTTTTTTTCTTTTTTTTTTTTCTTTTTACCATTTGCTATAGCTACTATTTTCACTGCTAATCCTTTCGCTCTAAACCTTTGATCAAATAAATCAACAACATCACATCCAATCACATTAGGGAAATCAAATCCATGTTCTAATGCAATAATTTTACCCTTATCAAGACCTGTCTGAAGCACAGCAAAACCAATACTAATAGCCATACTATAGACAATTTCTTTATGAGCTCCTACTCTTTTCTGAAAATCACCAACACAATCAGCAACATAATCAATTAAATCACCAATATCGTCGCCTGCTGTCAAATCATCCGGAATTTTGTATTGGTATTGATTAATCGCTAATTTCCCGCCCTCTCCTTTTAATTTCACCTGACAGACATAGATATCAACACCGCTAATTTCTAGTGCTAAATAAGTTCCCTTTTCGTTGCCCGTGGGGTAACCTCAAGAAAAACGTGGTTATATACAAATAGTGTATACATATATATTTATATATAAAAGAATCATCTTAAGTGATGCCTACCTGTAACATAAGAAGGAATCATTTTTAGTTCACTACTATTTTTAGTTGAACGATTCATAATATCTAAACCAGCTTTCATTTCTTCATTAATTCCCAAAACAAGTTGATTTAGTTGTTCATTGCTCACTCGAAATGCCTGTTCTATCTGTAATAATATTTCTTTTTTCTTATTATCCATAAGTACTGTTATACGTGTTGAAAAAGGAAAAAAAAAAAGGAAAAAAAAAAAGGGAAAATAAAAAAGGAAATATAATATACACCTTTTACCCAAATGATGTCACAAGAAAAAATTAAAGTGTCGTACTTTTCAAGAAAGAAAAAAAAATATGTCGCAAATACGATTATATTTTAAATTTTTACGACTTAAATGAATCAGATCGCCCAGGCTAGATCAAAGAAAGGGGAAGAGGTATCAAAAAACCTTTTTATTAGACAAAAAGCTTTTTTTTTTTTTTTTTTTTTTTTTTTTTTTTTTTTTTTAAAAAAAAAGAGGGGGAGAAGAAAGAAAAAAGGGTGTAAAAATACACAGTCAAAAAAGTAACAGCTTACCAGCAAAAGAAAACAGTTACGATATACTAGCACAAGTCTTTTATATTCAATTAACCAATTGAGAACTAGGATGATCAACAGGAGAAGGGAACTTTTCGTGATATATAAATAATCCAATTCAGGCAATAGGGTACATATTTCAGGCCAATGCACTATCCATAAAGGAGATTTAGGTTTCCAAATGGGCAGTAAATTGAGTATAAAAGAGAGCGGATCACTAATGAAAGTAGGGTGGTACAAGTGCTGGTGTACCTGTAGAGTATTTGATTTTTTTTTTTTTTTTTTTTTTTTTTTTTTTTAAAAAAAAAGATTGAAGAATATTAGTATTAACTTTTTAATAACTTTAGTAGAGCCCCTGTGTTTAATAGACAGGAGTAATAAATTGATTTAATAGGATTGTAATTAGAGACTTTTATCTCTCAGTTAGCTATAATATAAAATGCTACTTAATAAGAATTAATAACTTGTCTATTTTGAGAAAAAGGCATCAGTAAAAATGCCATTTTATTTTATTGTATTCAAGCTTTTCTATCATCAAATTTATTATTTATAAAAGATTTGCAAAAGGATCATTATTAGTTGTATTATTGTTTACATTTTTTAAACCAGAATTATTGCTAGTATTGAATAATTTCATTATATCATCTGTACTGTTTGTATGATTATTGGTAGTTTGGCTAACTGTGCTAACACTAGTATTAGTATCAAATGATAGTAAATCATCAAATAGATTGTTACTACTATTATGAGTAGTAGTAGTAGTAGTAGTAGTAGCATTACTAGCATTACTAGTAGTAAGAGGTGACATGGGCATCTCTTGAGTTGGTGAAGGCTCACTCCAATCTAAATCTAGTAAATCGCCAATATTATTATTCTTAATGGCTTCTCTAATTTTTTGAGGTGGAGCATTGGGATCTTCTTCTTCATCATAGTGACTATATTTACAAAGTCAATAAATGATTACAATTACAAAAAATAATGTAATTTACCTATGCATTGCTTTAGATACATTATCAGCACCATATGTTTTACCAGCAATAAATGTTTCAGATGGTTTATGGTAGACAGAGGCAAGTGTACCAATTTCTCTTATTAAAACATCTAAAAGGGCTGATGATAATTCTTGATTTTCTCCTGCAATAGGTGGTTTCTCTGATAATATAACTGCTTTCGCTGCTTGTGGATCCGTTGAAAGTAATCGCCAATAGATATATGCTCTATCGCGAATGTCTGCATTATCGCATTCATTAGAAGCTGTTTGAAGAATGGTTTGTACAAGGCCCTGATTTTCACTTGGTTTCTTCAAAAATAGCTTGACAGTAGCTGTTAAGAGTTGTAATTGAACTCGAGAATTTTCTTCAGTAAAGTTTTCTAAAAAGTATCCAATTAAATCATCCGCATTATCTATTCTCTCTGCATATTCGCCAATGATCCAAATAAGTGAGGCCTTAGCTTCTGGCTCATCTAATACCTCAAGGTTTTCACATAATTGAGGAATAATACCCTCATACGTACGAGGGTATTTACGAAAAACATCTTTGATTACTACAATAGCTTCTTGAACTACATAACTTACACCTGTCTTGATTAAGTCTAATAAAACATTTATACAACGTTCAGTAGCGTCATCGATCTTGATAGCACATCGACCAATAGCATTTACTGACTTTCTAACAAAGTCGACATCAACTTCATTTGCGTATCTAATTGTTGGATAGTTTAGTAAACAAACAAAAAAAAGTTTATATTTCTAGATTATTTACTCTTTTAATTCACTTAATAATTGATCTACATTTCTACTATTACATAATCGAATCAAGATTTCAAGCTTCTCTAGTTTTACATAAGGTGGATCATTATATTTACAAAAGAAGACTCGCATTTCATTATTTAACACTTGGGGACATTTTTGTAATATAAGTGTAATATTACGAAGTGCAATGTATTGAAATTCTGGTGGGCTCGATAACAAAGTAACTAAAAGAAAAAAAGGGGTTAATGACTTTATTGCTATTGATATCATTTTATTACCAAGTGGAGGCGTCATCTTTCTATAAAATGTTTGTGTCATTTCCTTATCTTTTACATAATACATATTCATTAATATAATTTTGATTGCTGACAAAACAACAGCACCATTAGCATGTTGTAGACGTGGTATGACACGATCACATATAGTCTCTGCTTCCTTTCCATCTTTTGGCTTATAATCTGTTAAAGCATTCAAAATAGCGATTTGACCCCATCTAATATCAAAAACATCAACATATATATACATACATACATACATATTATCAATATCAATATCAATAATACTATGAACCTACTCTGTGCACTCATTTAAAGCATGTAATAGCTTATTGGCAACTGTCTCAGTAACTTGAAAATAATGTTTTTCAGGATTGTCTTCATGAATATCAGCTAATGCAATTACTGCATTAGCAACAACCATAGGATTTACGTCTGATACCATATCTTTCAACATATTAATAAATCCTTGTTCTTCTGTCATTTCAGGCTCTATTTCAAAAAGCTTTGCAACGCAAATAGCTGCTGTTTTACGAACATATGGGTTCTCATCCTAATATGTATGTAAATGAATAAATTAAATAAAAAAAAAAATAAAATAAAATTTTTTTTCCCCCTTTTCTGCTATCTATTTCTTCTTGCCATACCTGGAGGCATTTTCGGAGAGGTTCCATAAGATAATCAATGATTTTTTGAACACGAATGCAACCCATAGTACGGATGGCCAATGCACGAATTAAAGGGTTTGGATCATCTGAATCCTATTGAAATCGTTAACATTGCTATTTTTTTTCATATAAATACATATATATATATATATATATATTCATGTGTGTGGCATTTACTTACTTTAACAAATGTATTGACAGCTAAGATGACAAGCTCAGGTTGTGTTTTTGCATAATTCATCAAATAAAGATAAACTAATTTCTTTAATTCAATGTCATCCGTTTGCATGTTTTTGAGAACATCAGGAAATAGACCACTAACATCTTTTCCTACTGTCATGCTGGCAATTACTTTCTTTACTGCATCGCTACGTGTTTGTCTATATTCACTATTTAACTGTTTTTTAAGTTCATATATTTCACCTATATAAGGAAAGACGTGTAAGGGCACAGTTCCTTTGGCCTTTTTTTTTTTTCCTCTGTGTTACATGCCTTTTTTATTAGTGGTGAAAAAACGTGGATGACGGTTCATTAGAAGACCAGATTATTACGTAAAAAAAAAAAAAAAAAAAAAAAAAGCGTTCGTTAAATAAGTTCCTTGTCTCACACTCTTAAAAGAGGAAGTTTAAATTAGATTATTTTTAGTGTTTTTTTTTTTTTTTTTTTTTTTTTTTTTTTTTTTTTTTTTATTTTTCAATTTAGTAAAATTTCAACATCAAATTAATAAATAAGCTGACTTCTATATTAGAAAAACTTAATTCAAAGATATTAGTCTTCAGAAACAATTTTACAGAATTGGCATGGATGATTAGATAAGATCAGTAAAAAAGAGGTTTATCTGTAATACGTAATGTAGTCTAAGAATGAAGCTGATATGCTTATGTCGATAATGACTATCCTATTATATCAAGTCATTGATCTAGTAATATTTATATGATATTAACTACTACTTGGGATAGTTTTGTTAAAAACTTAAAAAGAAACTGTATTCATAAAACAAATCTAAGTCCCTTTTTTTTGTTATTTATGTTTATATTAATAATAAAGCATCATTTATTTATTTATTTTTTTGTTGGGGTAAAAATTGGATAGATGAAAGCTCCTCTACCAAGCCTTCTAACAAGTTATTATCCGTACTTTTCAGATCAATTGTCAACGTTGCATAATTTTCGTCATTTTCAGGCGATAGATTACATTTCAAAAGACCAGCTATTTGAGCTCCATCAATTACACTTTGACCATAAAGCGAAGCTGCTCCTGCAATTACTTCAACTACCATTAGTCCACTCTTTTTAGTAATAGTCTCAAATGCATTTGTAAGAGCTTCTTGTCGACTAGATAACTCCTCCGAAGGCAATTCGATCTTTAAAGAGATATGATCATGATGTTCGAATTCTTGACCATGTTCTGCTAGTAATAAGGCAAATTTATTTGGATTCATCATTTCATCATTTTCATATTTAATAAGGAATAAGCTAATGGGAATAGGAATTTCGAAGGTAAATTGAGTTAACTCAGCTACATCCTGCATAAAAAATAAAAATCTGTAAGCTTATGTACATCGTATAATTATATATTCTACACTACCTCAGTATTATAAAACAAGTCGCCTTTAATACATAATCCTTTTCTTATATTTTTGGTAAGAATATCGAAATAGGCTTTACATTCGATCTCTTCATTTGATTGTAATTCAAAATGCTCGGTAGCTGATGCAATCATACTTGTAACATTATCTTGATTTAACTTTATATCCAATGATTCTACAAATTCCATATGCACATCTGGCAGCATTTTTTTATTTGGTTCCTTATTTTTAATAGTGAAATCAATTCCTAACCTTGGATTATTTTCTTTTGAGGCATCTAATTGTAATATACCCATCTTTAAAAAAAAATGGCTATTAATAAAAGATCAATATTAGTAATAACGAGGAACTTACAATTGCTATTTGATCATTACTGAAGATTTCAATAGGATGATCTTCTTTTGATTTTTCATTAATTGCGTCACGCATGATTTCATCTTTATTCACTTCTAGTTGCTCTTTCTCTTTATGATTTGATCTCTTTTTCTTTTTCTTTTTTTCAACTGTGGATTCCTGTACCTTCTTTTTCATTTCATGCTCTCCTTTTCTTGATTTATGTGTTACATCATTATTTTTTTCTGTATGTTCAATATAAGTAATGTATCTAAAACATATTCAAAAAAAAAAAAAAAACTAACTAACCTGTAATGCTCTCATCGCTTTACGCTCAGCTCTATATCTTGCTTCTTCTTTCATTCTCAACTCCTCAGGGCTTAAATAGACCTTAGGCTGTTCAAACTTTTCATTTTCACTTAATGGTGTAGACAAGTCCACTCTATTTAATCCTACTTCTTCTTCATTTTCAAAAATATTTCTGGTCATTTTTGTGAATCCAATATTACTAGGTTGTTTTTTCTTGGAATCTTCTCCATCAGAAAGCGTAGCATTTTCAGGCATTTCCTCTTCTGCATAAATAGGTGCAGCTACCTTCTTCTTCTTGTGCTTATTCTTTATAGGTTTTTTTATTGAATCTTCTAAATTTAATTCGACAATAGGAATCGAATCAATATCGTCTAGTAGTTTATTATTATCATGGATATAATAAGGATCGTTTTTACGTGCTTCTCTTCTTGCAGCACGACGCTATTATATAATAACCATTAAATAATGAATATATATACATATACATATATTTTATTATTTAATTACCTTTTCTTTTTCTGCTTCATCTTCACTTTCATCCTCCACAATTTTCGATTTTTTCGATTTTTTCTTTTTACGACTCACAGTATGATCACTAAGTTCTGAGTCGTCCATAACAAGATCTGGTAATGGTTCATAAATCCAAGCATCTAAATCTAAACCTTCTAATACAGGTACTTTCGACTGTGCTTTTGGTGCTACAGGATTTAGTTCATACATGAAGAACAATTCAGGTAAACCTTGTAATTCCAACGGCATCGTCTCTGTATTTTCCCGGACAGCATCCAATATAATCAAAAATAATGCCTTCACATTATGAGCTCTCTCTTGCACTTCTAAATCTTCTCCAGTCCTATTTCCATGGTGATGTATAAACAAATCCATCTTAGTATACAATACCTCAGTTACTTTTGTAAATTCATGTTGTAATTCCTCGTCCCAACGAGGGGCCAACTCTGTTGTCCAATAAGCATAAATCTTAATAATGTTTTGAACGTAAATCATTTGCACCTTGACAGGCAATTGCTGAATTTCTGGATGGGTTAAAAGTGCTTCAAGTGTCGATGGAATATCTGTCAGGTAGTGACAATATTCACCACAAATCCACGCAGCAGCAGAAAGAACTTCAATATTTGAGTCTCGTTTCTTGGCCGTTTCCAAAAATGATTTATCTTGCAAAAGACGATACATTTGCTTGACTGAATATTCACGTACACTCTTAACGCGTACTGTCACATCCATAAGTTGATTCGTGAGAAGTTCACCCACATTAACACCTGAATGATAGGCTAACTCAACAAGAACAGAAATATACCATTCAAAATCTTGAAGGTGATGATAATGTGATTGTGAACACATAAATACAATACGATGTATAATATCTATGCGATATATAGGATCAAATAATTCAGAAGAATCATGAAGGGAAATAGGAACAGGCTGATTGTTATCGTATTGATCTGGCATAATATGAGCTAAAAGACGCTGTACAATTTCAGTCAGATTTTTTCGATGAACCATGCCTACAACAAGATCTAAAGCTCGAATGCGAATACTAATATCCTCATCATCAATACATTCCAAGATTAAATCTTTATGTTCTGCTACGAGTTTTGGGTGAGTCAACAATAATTTACCCATGGCAAGTAAGCCAACATATTTTACTATTTGTACATATTCAAAGAAAGAAAAAAAAAAAAGAGAAGAATTAATTAAACAAAGATATACAATAATTTTATCCATAATGTATTTACAGTTTTGATCTGGGTCTTCAAGAAATTTTCTCAATTTATTTGTACAAGTTACAGCTAAAGCATGACCTGCATCACCTGCGGCTTCAAGGAATCCACCTGTAATAACAGTATAAATACATTCATATAATAAAGACATGGCTGGTGTTGTTTGGATTAAAGAGGTTAAGGGAGGTAATAGTTTCTTGATTAGCCTAGGTTCTAGGGGAGTTAATGAAGCAAACTAACAAAATAGTTATTACTCTTTTTTAGTAATATGAACTAAATATACATACAGACAAATATAATGTGTCTCTTTACCAATTTAATAATCTTAATCAGCATCCAATTATTCGAAGAAGTTGTTAACAGCTTAAATAATTGTGGAGCAAGTGATAAATAGTTCTTTGGATTCTTTCGTGCTAATTCACAAATAACACTAACTACAGCAGATACAACAGCTATCCAAAAAAAAAAAAAAAAAAAAATTAGTTAAAGTTGTATTATTGTTACAGTCAAAATTACATGGATCAGGATCCTCCAGTTTCTCTTTAAGCCGAGGAAAACTTAAACGAAGTGCTTCAGGATATTTTAGAAATATTTTATAAAGCACCAAAACGACTTTTTTACGAATATAGGGTCTTGAATGGTTCAGCATACTGACAAGGTCTGGTGAAAGATCTCGAGCTAAGTCAGATGTTGCAATGTGGGAGAGACCATTGAGAGCAATACCAATATCCACTGTTATAGGAGAAGCTAAATCCTATAAAAAAAATACTATTTAGTAAAAAAGCATGTCTTTAGAACGTATCAATTGTACTTTTTTAATCAAATTAGTTGTCAGCATGAGAACATCTGTATCTTGTTGAAAAGATAAAGTAGCAGCTAAATAACCTGCACGTTTATGTAAGAATTTTGCACTTGACATAACTTCAACGACATAAAATGAAGCCCATGACATGTCATAACCTAACATTTGCAACTAAAGGATAAGCATTAGTTTAATAAACGATTTTTTTTGTTTTAATGTGAATAGCTTATTATTACATAGGTTAATTTAGATATAGCATTTGATTTAATATCCAAGTCGTTTGATTTTACTTCATTACGAATTTCCTGAAGACAAGCTGTAATGTATTTTTGTTCATTTTTCTTGTTAGCTCTTATCCCTCGAATGAGGTCAGTAAGAGACTTTTCAAACATTAAAAATTAATTATAAAAAAAAAAGAGAGAACACGTATTTTTATGGAGAGAAGAAAGTGAACTTAAAAAATATGTGTATTTATAAACGGAGATTGTTGTTTCATATTATAATAGTGTAGAAGTTTAACTGCTTATTAAAGGTTATATTTTCTAAAAACTAATATGAAATTATGCCGTCAACCTACACTGGGTCCAATTTTTGTTCTTCTAGCTATAATTCAAATATTCAGTCTTTGTATATTTCTCAAAGGCTTTTTGTTAACACGACAAACACTTGGTGATCTAACTGGTCAAACTTATCCTCCATGGGATCGTTTCCCACTTCATCATGTATCATCATCAAGCCAAAAGCCACCTTCTATTCCAGCCCGTTCAGCCTTCAAACGTGCTATTATTATCCTTATAGACGCTTTACGATTTGACTTTGTTCTTCCAAATACTACTTCTCACGCCTATTTTCTTAATCATTTTCCTGTCTTACATCAGCTTCATCAAACACATCCAGAATCTTCTTTACTATTTCAATTTCGTGCCGATCCACCCACTACAACTATGCAACGCATCAAAGGTCTTATGACTGGTTCTTTACCTACTTTTATTGATGCTGGTTCTAATTTTGATTCATCGGCTGTTACTGAAGATCATCTTTTGCGTCACATTGCAACCCGTTATCACAATCGATATTTTATGGGCGATGATACTTGGGTTACCTTATTTCCTGAAAGCTTTGTGGCCAATCAGACTTGGGCCTTGGAAAGCTTCAAAATGCTAGATCTTGATTCAGTCGATAACGCGATCGAAGCTCAATTATGGCCTCTCTTGAATAATAATGAGACCCATTGGGAGCTTATAATAACCCATTTCTTGGGTGTGGACCACTGTGGACATACATACGGGCCCTCTAACCCACACATGAGCCGTAAACTACAGCAAATGAATACTGTTATTGAACGTCTGTTAGAGCATGTTGATAATGATACACTGTTAGTCATCATGGGTGATCACGGAATGTCTTCTGAGGGCGATCATGGTGGTGAAAGCGTTGAAGAATTAACAAGCACCTTATTCTTGCATTCAGAGCGAAGATTAACTCATATCCAGAATAAAGAATTTTATAAACGTATTCATGATAAAAGATCGCAGTTATTAGGCTATGAACTTTCTGATATAACAAAACGTCTCAATTACGACGCTTCTAAACACCCTATAGTAGCTCAAATTCACTTAGTACCTACACTAGCTTATCTTTTACAGGTACCTATCCCCTTTGGGAATTTAGGAGCTATTATACCTGATGTGTTATATCCTTTAGAAAAGACGGATCAACAAGATTATTTATGGCATATGGCGGAACAATTCCGTATAAATGCTTTACAAGTTCATGATTATTTACAACAATATACCCAAAATACACATCATTTGGATTTTAGTGAAGATAAATTAGAGTCCATGTATGCTTATCTTTACAAAGCAGAAGAAATCCTTTTCCAACTTTTGGAGCAGCAAAGTAACGATATAACGCGCCAATTAGAGGAAGCTATCTTGGCTTATGATCATTTCTTAATCAGTACGATTAACTATTGTAAAACAATTTGGGCGCAATTTGACACTGGAAGTATGATATTGGGTCTTATGTTATTAGGATTAAATACATTATTGACATTGATAGCTGCATTAAAAATGACGTGGATAACAACATGGCCAAAGATGTTAACTATACTCTCTGGAATAGTCGCAGTAATGGGTGGCTCCTCTTACTATTTTATAGACACCATTTTACAATTGATTCCAGTGCATTGGTTTGAAAAGATGGGAAAGGAAGATTGGATAGCCACATCCATTATAGTGTCAATTTTATTGTCATTTATCATCTTATTGCTAAGAAAGGAGCGAGATACGAAAATGCTAGCGACAACAGTGACTGTAGGATGTATAGTTTTACGAGGATGCACATTGGGGTCTAACAGTTTTGTTGTTTGGGAAGATCAAAGCACAGAATTTATTTTAGCCACACTATCAGTAGCTTGGACCCTTTCTAATCTTTTTAGTATCATCAATCAACAGGCATCAATGAATCACAGTTGGAAGTCAAAAGTCATTCAATTTTTAAATGCTATATTTCATCCACTTTTATTTCTAATACTAGTACGTCTCTTAAGTGTTATCGGCCAATGCCGTGAAGAACAGTTTCCTTATTGTCATTATTTGCAAAGCAACGATCTCTTGGAGTTTGGATTTGAAAAACCACAAGGCTATATAACAATTGGTATTTTAGCTATTACGTATGGTATCATTGTTTATCATTTTGGTGAACTGCATAGACAGGAGGGGGTTATAGTAGCGGGGAGTTATCAAATTTGTGGTTTGATTGTCCTTGTACATATAATAGATGAGATTGCTCAAAAGTACTTGGCTGAGCATGGGGGGCAACAAACATTACCGCTTGTTTGGAGAAAATATATGGATATTTATTTACCTCGACTTCTTTATGGATTATGGGCTCTTGGATCTCTCAAATCCTGGTGGTCGAACAGGAAAAACATAGATCGTTTTGGATGGTCATTTTTACTTTTGACAAGTACTATGCTTGCTATTTTACAGCATCCCTTAGGAGCAATTACCATAATGTGTATATCACCTCTCTTGATAACTTTACTTACTTATAACAAAAATAGATGGATACATACCACTTTACTTCATTTCCTAGGTTATCATTTATTTTTTGTGACAGGTCATCAAGCAACATTTACTTCATTACCCTGGAAGGCAGCCTTTGTAGGCTTTGATGAAGTGAATTATTATGGGGGTTCAATTTTGCTTCTTCTTTCAACATTCGCAGGACATATTATAACTTGGATAGGCTGGCTTACGATTAAGGACAAGCAATCTTATGGTAAACTGCTATATACTTTAGTTTTATTTGAATCTATTCCTACATTTTTATGCGCAGTGTTCATTTTTGTTCTTAGACGACATTTAATGACATGGAAAATATTTGCACCTCGATTTTTGTTTCAAATCGCAGTAGATATTGGGGCTCATATAGTTGCTTTCTTTTTACAAAAAGTACAATAAATACGTTTCATTAGATATATACATTCATTTATTTTAAAAGCACATTATATAATACCCAAAAATATAATACTATATATTTTATTATGTGCGAATATATGTTTATGTGTATTATTGTTCAATGCCTTCAAATATACTTTTTTTTTCTTTTTTTTCTTTTTTAAATACATAATCTATAACTGACATAACGTCCTGCAGTTTCACTTTCTCTTAAAATTTTAACAACCTAAGGAAAATACATTATTAAAAATAAAGTACTTATTTTTATTTTTTATTTTTTATATATATCTTACCTGACCACGCTTCAAACCATAATATCTAGCAACTGGATCAGTGTGTTGAATACGAGGTAATTGAGTTTCCTTCAAACGACTTGTAAAAAAAAAAAGTCAGTATCTAATTTATTTATTTATTTTTTTCAAAATGCTTACTATCTTTGTAATAAAGTTGCCTTCTCTTCAGTTGTCAAAACTTCATGTTTAGGTACTAAAACATGGTGTGTAATATTAACTAATAATTCGTTTTCTTGGAAAGATTCTAATGTATGCTTAGAAGGCAAGGACTGAATGACCTTATTGGCAGAAGATGTCATGCTCTTTTGATAAATACAAATACCCTTTGCAATCTGTTGTTGTGCCATACGTTCAACAAAACTATTTAATCAAACATCTTTGTAAATATTACACTTTTAAATATGTATATATTAATACAAATGACTTACACTCTCAAAGGCTTTACACCAACAGAGGGATCTTTAGGGAAAAATACAAGAATTTGATCAGTAGGGTCATCTTTATGTTGAACGACAAATGTTAATTGATCACGACTAACAAAATGATTTGATTTAGATCATTTACTCGAAAAAAATAAAAGTAATCAGAAAAAAAAATTATAAACTTACTCAACATCACCAGATGGAGCAAATGTACGTTTAAAAGATTCTAAGTCCATATCAAGTTCTGATTGAGATACGACATAACCCTAATTTATTAATACCGTGTTTTTTTTTTGGTTAAAGAGATGAATTGATAGAATTTTTTTTTTTAAAAAAAAAGTAAATATCTTTACTCTATCGTGAACCATTTGATGTGCGGTACGAAAAGCTCTCCATAATCTAGTAACTTCGTTATTGCTTGCTTCCATTATTCACACACACACACGTTAAATATATACAAGGAAAGATAAAGTGTAAACTTTTTTTTTTTTCAACAAAAAAAAAAAAAAAAAAATACCCAAATTTATTGTGACTTACTTTTTTGAGCCACAGCAATAGCCAATTGGCATAAAAAGTTTATTTTAATAAAAAGATGGAGGTGCTAATAAAGGCGTTAATGCAATGCTATTTAAACCTAACAATCTTCGGAATGAAGATAGGTTTTGAGTAAATCTTTCACGATCTCTTGGTGTAAAATTCCAATTAACACCCTCAATTAGATTATTTAAAGACTTATAAAAACTTGTTAGTGTTGAGTTTAGCGGATTCAAAAATTATTTTTAACTTACCGTGGTTACAAACGCTCTTCTCTCGGGAAGTTGTTGCTCAATAACAGCGTTAATATATTTAACCATATAATCTCGTTGTAAGAACACAAGTCCATAAAGAGGTCTTGATAACGTCCATTGATCACTGTTATCATCAAATAAAACCAGATTAAATACTGTATACAGTAAAGTAGGTAATGTTTGAGGATATTGCTGATGAATATATGCTAAAAGCCAATGATTGTCTTGCATAGAAGAAGACAGTTGTTGACTTCTTCTACGATTGGAATTTGTACTTGCTGTATTTGTGCTTGATGGAACTTCTTTTTCCCTCCCAGACTTTTCTGCTTGTTTAATTAAATAGCTACAAATATTATAAACTGCTGCACAAGCATGTCCACGGATAACCATATCGCTAGATTCAACACCTTGTTCGCAGACCTGCATAATATAGACAAATGCATCAGAAGGAAGACTGGGCATAGACATCAATTCTTCATAGGTGAGTCCATCCAATAGATGAAAAAATGCAGTCGATAATTTGGGGTAACTCTAAAAAAAAAAAAAAATGAATCACTTTTATCACACAATGAAAAAGATAGCACTTACCAACAAATCATCTATTGGGATGCTCAGCATAAGTTGAATTATCATATTTAAAGCGTCTTCAATAGCCTTATCTTGATATAACCAAAGGACGCCAAAATTTATATATCGGCCCCCTAAACATTTAGACATAATGCTAAAACAAGTTGAAATTCCTTTATATTTGTATTCATAAATATCATCATTGCTACTATCCATCATGCCTAATTCCTGCTGCTTATTAAGTATTTTTTGACCAAAGGAACAAATAATTTGACTAGCATCTCTAAAAATCAAGATACCATTAGGAGATGAAACTTCAAAAGATAAACGTTGACTTTTGTTATGTACAAATTCTGAAAAGAAACTCAAAAGACTGTTAACAATAGGGTCTGGCGACCATGCTTCTATAGCACGTAACAAAATTGAACTATAATCTCCTTCATAAAACCATTCGAAAAATAAATTAAAATGACGACGTGTTTGCATTGGAGAAATGAATCCACATAGATCCACGAAAATGTCCCTTAGAGCACGCTATTATATAAACATATATAGTTAGTTTTATACGCTATAGATTTTATCTTTACTAATACTTTACTCTAGTATTTTCAAATCTAAAAGCTTCTACATTATCCAAAAGACCTAAATTGTCAAACCGAATATCGAAGGGCTTCATAAACTCATAAAATGTACGTTCATCTACATTATCATCTGCAAACAATAGTTTACAAAGTACTTGGAAGAATAAAATTCGATTTTCATCTTGTCGTTTATTACTGGTTGATTGACAAAAAGCAAATTCAGTTGCCATATGATTTTGCATTATTAGACGTGTTGTTTCTATCTTTCTAAGATTCTTAGAAGCTCCATAACTATGATACACAATATATCACCTGTAAGCCATACATTATAATATACATTTGACTTTAAATCTATTTACCCAGTAGCGAGCTCATTAAAAAGTTCTAAAGTACGCTGAATTAATAATCCATTATTACTCCAATACTGCAGATTAGAAACACTATATATGAGAAGAAAAGAAACAGTAAATACACACGACATGTAACAATAGCTATTCTATTTTTGCTTACATTTTACGCATAATAACATCCAGCATCATAATTTGATCACTAATTCCGAATACTTTCGAAAGTTTTGAATAAATCTACACCATAAAAACTATTAGATGCCCATACGCCTTTTTTTTTTCTTTAAAAAAATATTTTACATCTCTTCCATTAGATTCACTCATATATGATTTCTTGAATTGTTGAAAAAAGTATATAAAAGCTAAATCCAATTTTTCGTTCATGAAAGCATTACCATGTTGATTGAGTAAAGTTTGTTGAACATTCATTAATTGAAGTACTTTGGTTGTAATCTCACTATCCATCTTGTCTAAATCTGCTGAGTTAAGGAAAGCCTAAAAAAAAACAGTAAATAATACTGATATGTAATACATCTTTTATACTTTACTGATCTATTTCCAATAAAAGAAGCCATAATATAAACAAGCCATGCAAATTTATTTTCAATAATTTCTAAAGCCTCTTTTAACCCTTCAATATTATTACTTGCCATTTGTTGTTGTATTGTCATGATTAGTTCCTGGTATTGAACAGTAATAGGGTCAAATAATCCCATCATGGCGGTGCTAGAAGCTTCGTATTTACAATGAGCAATTTGTCCTAACATATTCAAAGTTTCGATTAAAGTTTCCTCATTATCTAAGGGATCATCTAGAGCTTCTTGAATACGTACGGGGACAGACTCAACTGTGGTTGAAACATAAGATCGAACCAACTTAATAGACATCAGTAAAGCTTATTACTACACATATAACTATATATATAGTTTTTCAGAAAAAAAAGGCTTACCTCTATTGTAATTCTTCCTAACTTTTCAACAGCAGCTTCACCTAATTGTTGATAGTATGTCATACTTTGAACAATACGTGCCCAAAAGCTCAAAACATACATGGATGTTGTAGGGGCAAACTTCCAAGACTGAAACGCTTTTAATGAAAAATCTGCAATCAATTCAATCCATTCTAAATAACCAGCTTTTTCAACCATTTCGTTAAGGGGAACAGAAGCTCTAAAACGAAACAAAAGACGACAAAATTCATTATAATTATCGGCATCATTAAGTCCTCTGGAGGTTAAAATAATGTCCTGGATGCCTTGCATAATTCTCATGACAAATCGAGAGCGTATCTCCTGATCGCTGAATAATGTCTTTCTAACTGAGGCAATTTGAACGAGACATTCCATAACTTTAGAAGATAAAGGAGGTTGGAATTCGTCATATGCTTTAAACATTGTATTTAAAAATTCAGGATCCTCTAACAATGGTTTCCAAGAAGCAGGAATCTTTTTTTTTTTTTTTTATAAAAAAAATTTTTTTTTATAGTATATACATGTGTGTAAGAATTATTTAGTTTGATAACAGTAAATGTATACACACACATATATATATATATATATATATTACCTGAACAATACCAACATCTTCACCTGATTCATCTACACTTGTGCCATTAAAATCATATGAAAAGCATTTTATCAATAAATTTAAAGCAGCTTCTCGCAAACGTTGCTCTTGCTGTTGGTTGTTCGTAGTAATGATATGCTGTGTTGATGCTTCTAATGTTTTATATGCAGTTTTACAAATGTCTAACAGCTGAGTGTCACGAAATTCACCAGCTAATATATACATTAATCTCTATCTATTTTCGCATAATTTAAGTATATATTACCCGCTTTTCTAAACTTTGATGCACTTCTTGTAAAACTAGGTGGATTAATGTCTTGTACCATAATTGCTAAAATTTGTAAACCAACTATACGATGATCAACAGACGCCTTAGGGTAATATTGTAAGTATAAATAGTGATGCGTATATAGTATTTACTTACTTGAATAAATTGAAGTATATCTTTGTGAACATTTCTATATTGCTCGATTTCTGTCCAACCTAATAAAGTAAGAGAGGCTAAAACAGCAGCAAGATGAGTAATGGCAAAAGGTACTAAATCAGGGTGTATAAACGCGTGCTGTAATAAAAATGAACCTAAAAGAAACAAGAATTAATAGACAATTTATAGGTAAAGTAATGCTAAAAGTTTACGTAATTGTATTTTTGATTCTTGATTGAATAACGAAAATTGAGTTTGTATAAGCTGCTTTAATCGGCCTAATGCAAATATTTGAACATATGGGCTAGGAGAAGATTCTAATAATATACGAAGTGCCGAAGCAGTATCTGTTGGTGAATGAATATTAAAAGAATGTAATGCTGTTATATTATCTGAGGGTAATACATTCGTGTTTGTAAATGTTGGAAAAGATTGTTCAAGAATTTTTTGTACTTGAAGACGCTCTTCTGATGATTTTGGATTATATAACTGTTCACATAAAGTTGTGAAATAGGCTATTCTTTCGTCTTGTTGTGACATTGATTACGAATAGAAGAAGAAGAAAAAGCAAAAGCTGACTAAAAAAAAAAAAAAGACACGGTTTTATTTTACAAATGATTTTTACAATACCATTGGTTAAAATAGTACCGCTTGAAGCTATTCCCTTTTTTGGACAAATTGCAATGATCTTACTAAGTTTTTTTTTTTTTTTTTTTTTTTTTTTTTTTTTTTTTTTAAATTAGCATCTTCTAATGTTGCAATTAGTGACCTTTACCAAACAGTGCATAGAGTGTGGATATGTGCTTCTCAAAAATTTAAAAATAACATTATAACTTCGACATTATGATGGCACCCATTAAAACATCATATATCATTGACTTCTGCGTCTAGTTGTTGCACAAGAAGTCTGCCTAGGTGTTTCTTATTTGTACATCTCATTATGAAATTGTTGAAAAAATGAATAAATTTGATTGGAACTTTTATTAGAATGAAGGAGAAGGGGGAGGGGAAGAAAGGATTTTAGGTACAGAATCTAAACGCAAATTCACTTAATAAGGTACGGGCATTTGAGTACATCTTTCAATTCTACTGCATCAGAGTCCATCGAATCTTCTAACTGCGAGTTGCTACTTATAAGAATTTTATCCTTCATCAGATCATACACACCCTAATAAAAAAAAAGAGTATCATCACTGTTACCTATAGTGAAGTGTGTATCATCTACTACAGAGAAAACCAAATCCCCTAAGCCAATATTCATGCAAACGTAATGCAAGAGTTGCTCCAAATTCAATAGCAGTTTCATAATATCTGTTAATTCCTTCTCAAACCATCTCTAGAAAAAAAGGGAGTAAGCATTATTTATCATCAGCACAGAACTTGTCTTCCTTTAATTCTTCTTCCATTACTTCTATACATTTCAAGAAGTCAGTAGTAATATCACATGAAATATTAAACAGCGAGTTTTCACTTATAGTGTTAGATGTTAAGTGTCCGAAATAATTGCTTTCTGACATCAACCTACTTATGGCCAACTGCAAGTATTTGCCACTTTTTGGTAGTTGTAATTGCCATAGACAGTCATCGGTGAATATCACATAAGTAATTGAAGTGGTACCTTTTTTTTTTCCATTGTCCTTTTTAACTTGTATAGATTTTACTTGGATACATTTATCAAGAATGGCTTTCATGCCATTCGAGTTCAGATTACCAAGTGTTGTACCTCCAAGGAAGATGTATTGTTCAGATATATAATATGCTGTCGCAGTCTGATATCAATTAATAATTCAACTATCATTAGAATAAGGTAGCTACAGTTAATTACCCCAAATTAAAAGTATCTGGACAAATAATATAAAAGAAGGGATACGATTTCAACCTATCTATATACTTTATTAACAAAGATGTATTCCCAGGAAACAAAGATAAAGTCACAACAGAAGATTAGATCAGATCAGAAAAAAGACTACAAGTGATTAATCAGATAATGACTATTCGAAGATAATTAAAAACCTAATTCTTACTCTCTTTTTATTAAAGAGTATTTAACATATATAAATTTATCTAAGATGCGATTTGCTGATGGAAGTAATTAAGAATAGTACTAATCAAAGCTTAGTTCCTAATAAAGACAGCATCTATCCAATAACACTATAAATTATTGTTTTCTTTGTTTATTAAAGATGTTCAAATATATAGCTTGAATCGAGTTGAATATACTGTTCTTATATATTTTGATCCGGGTATTGTAACTTGTAAACAACTAGTATTGGTGTGTCTTAATATTAAGCTATATACAAACATTTATTGATATCTATTATGTCTGGTTAATATATCTAGTTATGAGGGCTAGATCACATATAAATGTATTAATAATATCTATTGTTGTAATTAAAGCTACTCATACGTTAACTGAAATGTTCGGCTTCCCCTAAATACATCAAATCTGTCCCTCTATGCACTTTGTTCTGATTTTATTGTATTTGTTTGCTGATTCAGTCCAAGTCAATGAATGTAACCAATTGAGATATACCTTGGCAAATTTCTTGTATAGCAATTAAGTAAAGAGACCAATTATATGGGGAGGGATGTTTGACTGGGTGCCTTTGTAATGACAAAACCTTCTCCCATTTTATTCGGAAATTTTTAAGAAAAAAAAAAACACTTATTCAATTCTGTGAGTTGTATGTCAAAGGCTGCTAATTAAATTTCAAAGGACGCCAAGGATATGTAAAAAAACCAGTAGTGTTTCCCCTCCCCTCCATTTCTGTACACATCTCTCTCTCTCTCTCTCTCTCTCTCTCTCTCTCTCTCTCTCTCTCTCTCTCTCTCTCTCTCTCTCTCTCTCTCTCTCTCTCTCTCTCTCTCTCTCTCTCTCTCTCTCTCTCTCTCTCTCTCTCTCTCTCTCTCTCTCTCTCTCTTCTTTTTTTATTTTTTTTTATACCCTAACGTATATACAAATACCTTTTCATTACAAAATTTAGTCATTTTTCTATTTATTAAAAATTACAAAAAAAGGAATGCTAAGAGCTTATTACTATTGCAGCTTATAATGTTTCTTCTTTATCCAGGAACATACTTTTATATAATATTAGCTTTTCTTTTTCTTGTTGATCAAGTAATAGGTATTAATTATATATTATTTCTTGATGCATCACAATTAAAATATAATTTTATTATGAATAGTAACAGCATCACAATTACCTTCGAAATTAAATAAAGTTGAAATTATACATGATCCAACCATTCATGTTTTAATGGGGAACAAGCCTAGGAAACGAGACAAATCTGCAACCTTAGAAAATAATGATGATTTCTTATTTTCCTTTTCTGCTTTTAATACATACATTCAGCTTCAACTATTTCCCAATTTTGATCTCTTTCATCCTGATGCTCAAATTATTCTATTTAACCATACTAAGATAACCGAAACGGAAAGAATGATACCTGATGAGTATTTTGTATTTAAGGGACATATTAAAAACCAACCTCATAACTGGGCTCGAATCATATTTCGACAAGATATCACACTAACTAATTCACCGTAAGAAAAAAAAAAAAGGCTATATATATAATATTGATTCCTTTTTTTTTGGTATAGAAGTTCATACCCAATATTTGAAGGAGCATTCATGTTTGATTCAGATATATATCATATTAAGACTTCTAAAAACTATCATCTTTCAAAAAGGACAGATGATCCCGAAGTTAATACTACAAAGATGATTATTTATAGAGACTCAGATCAAGTTACAAATCATTTCGAAAAACGTATATTTCAAGTAAATAACAAAATAGATAGTATATGTGCCATGGAAGAGATGGCTTATAATCGACGTATGGCAGGAACTCATACTGCACCAATTCTACCCGCTATTATAAATACTTCGTTATCAAGTTTATGGGAAAAACGAACTGATGTATCCTTCTTCAATACTTTAATTGAATCGTCTTCGAATATGGACATTATAGCAACACAGGGATGCCCTACAGCAAGAAAGATTGCCTATATGGGTGCTGCTGCAGATTGCTCCTACGTTTTATCATATGGTAGCATTCGTTATGCAAAACTACAAATAATTAATGATTGGAACGTTGCCTCTGCTGTTTATGAAAGGACATTTAATGTTTCATTAGGTCTAATTTATTTACAGATATCTGTACCTGAATGTCCATCTTCAACAACTACTCATCTTAATAATAGAAAAAAATCTGTGATGGCTTGGAATCAAGCATGTTCAAGCCATTATACTATTAATGACCGTCTAAGTGACTTTAGTCTCTGGAGAGGCAATAAAGGAGATGATGGAGCAGCACTTTGGCATCTCATGACAAAATGCTCGTAAATTATATATATATATATATATTTTTTCTATTTTTCACTATTCCATATTAATATATATGTATACGTTAGAACGGGTGTAAAAGTAGGTATTGCTTGGTTAGGTCAGCTATGTGAAACTCAAGTATCACAGCAGGTAGAAGGTAAAGAATAGAACAAAAAAAAATATAGATAGTTATTTAGTATATGAACGATATATGCTTATAGAATAATTCTATAAGATGATGGAACATTTGAATGGGTTTCAGGAACAGGAGTATCATCTATAACAAGGGATGAATGGAAAGTAGTTGCACATGAAATTGGTCATGGGTTTGGTAAGTAATTCATTCTACAAGTTCCCAATCTTCATGTTAATAATAAATCAATATGTGTCTCCAAAAAAAAAAAAAAAAAAAAAAAAAAGGCGCTATTCATGACTGTACTGCAAAAATGTGTCCTTGTCATGGAGAATGCGGTTGCTGTCCATTAAGTAACACGGTTTGTAGTGCAGGAGAAGCTTATATAATGAATCCTACCAGTAATGTAACAACTAATGATTTTAGTCCATGCTCTATATCAGATATTTGTAATACTCTTCCTAATATTGGTTATTGCTTGAAATGTAAGTAAGCTACAAATATAAGAGCACACAAAATAATATTTCATTATTGACGTTTCTTTCTCTCTCTCTCTCTCTTTTTTTTAGCACCTGACTTGCGTGTTGGAGGTACATTTTCGCTTTGTGGTAATGGAATATTAGAGCCTGGGGAGGAATGTGATTCTGGATTAATAGATAGTGAGTGCTGTTATGCAAGAACATGTAAATTGAAACCAAATGCTATATGCGAGTAATACAATAATGATACATACATACATACATACATACATACACATATATATTTAAAGTAAATTATAACTTATCATATATAATAGTGATTATAGTCATCAATGCTGTTTGAAATGTGCAATAGCATCCAAAGAAACTGTTTGTAGACCTAGTGTATCTGAGTGTGATCGAACTGAATACTGTACTGGTAAATCCAGTCAATGTCCAATAGATGAATATAGTGAAGATGGAACAAGCTGTGCAAACGGGACAATGAAATGTGCTTCAGGAATTTGTACTTCACGAGATCAACAATGTATGGCACGAGGGCTTCGACAAAATATTAGTGAGCAATGCTCATTCCAGCAAGATTCATGTTTAATTAGCTGTTCAGATCCCAAAGAACCGAATAATTGTTTAATGTTAAGTGGTATATTTCTAGATGGAACTGAATGTGGATTAGCAGGATTTTGTAAAGGAGGAGTCTGCATTGGTACTGGGCCTTGTAAGTATTACAAAAATAATCATATACTATACAATGCATCTTATTCTCTGTTGAATCCATAGTGAACACCATAAAGGCATGGACTGCGAAGAATAAATCAATTGCAATTCCAATATATATATTTAGTAGTCTTGGCATATTATTAATCTTGGGTTGGATTATTTGGTTCATAAGAAGAAGATATAAACGAAAGAATAAAATGTTATTATTTACAACAACCTCGGAAAAGGATAAAAATTCAAGACCCAATTCATTCTCACTTGGTTTTGAAAATAATAGCAAAATAGCGGACAGACATTTATCAATCGTAAAAAACAGTTCAACTACTGCAGTTATAAACATGAATAATAACGACTTATTACAGCAAAACCAGCAAATAGCAACTACTAATAATAATAATAATATTAATATTAATAATAATAATACAACCCTAATGTTTGGATCATTTTTAGCAAAAAATGATGATAATATCGATAGTGATGATGGAATTGAGTTAGATCACTTTTCACTACCGAAGAAGAAAGATAATATTTGGACGTCGAGTCTTAAATAAAACTTGATAATAAATACTAAGCTACTTTTTATTCTTTTCATCTTTGTTAAAACTAATTATTAAAAACACAAGATGCATGTCTTTATCTTCAAGATGATATTTTATTTCAATAAACTACAGAATTTGAGTTACTTTGAATAAATAATGATCCTATTCCAATCAAACTGGATAGTCTTCTTGATACTTCAGCACTAATTCAACAGAATGATAATAAAGCAATAAAGATCATGAACCAAATTGGTGGTTAATTCCAAAGTACCTGATCGCTTACTTTCTCTACGCTTCTACATTCAAACAGTACAATCTCAGTTGAAATACAGATTCACTATTAATATTCTGAATAACAACCATATCAAAAAAAAAAATAATGAAATTCTGTCAAAATAATTGTATTCGCTGTATATTTGGCGGTTTATCCCGATCTTCAGCCAAAGTAATGCTTTATCTTGTTCAATAGCAGATCAAATCTCAATTTTACAACCAAAATTTCTCCTTTGTTCACCGGGAGCTACGTTAAAGTACTTTATTACAACATCTATTGCTACATATTGAGACCTCTACCCAGCCAACCACAATGACATGAACTCACAAAGTGTTCCCTATGGCATTTATGTACTTCTGTATTAAATACTCTAGATCGTCGTGCTTTTAAGCAGCTTTGTCAACAATTTTTACAAGAAAGTTTTGATCGCCTTTGCAACAATATCGATTCCAAACTAATCTCAGCTTGCTGCCCTTCTTTGGAACAGGATCCAATACTATGGTTACCAATGACCCACAATGAGTGCAAATCGAGTCCTTGCTTGGCTTCCAGATGGTGTCCCTCAGTCATGTTTTTTTTTCTTATTTTCATTCCAGATGAGAACTTTACTTGTGAATACTTGATTCAATGTCTTTCTATGCACTGTCGACTTAGCATACCTCTAACCATTGATGATCTGATTTCCCTTTTTTTTTTTCCGTTAACCAATTGCCTTTAAAGAAACCAAAGTCCTCGCAACTAACTTTTCCTTGGTTAGTTTGCTGGCCAACAAATCTGTATTATTCTACATGAAAATAGCTTATCTGTTTCATCAAACACTTCCTCCTCCTTCTTCCGTTAATTCTGGTATGAAGCTGATGTATTAATGGACTAGTATATGTATCCTATTTCTGAGTTCTTTTTTTTTCTGCCTTTTTCCCTCTTGTCACTTGAGATGTTTCATTTTTTTTTTTTTTTTTTTTTTTTTTTTTTTTTTTTTTTTTTTTTTTTTTGGACCTAATTAGGGCAATACAGCATAATAAAATTGCTACGTGCTCATTGGGCATTTTTATTTTACTTTAATTTCATAGTATGCGCTTTTTGGATTTTGATGTTTTCTCAGTTTTGGAACTCCTTTTTTTTTTTTTACTAGTATTCAAACGTTGAAAAGCAAAATAGAGAATTCAATTGCCTTTTTTATTTTATTTTATTTTTTTTATTTATCTTATTTTTTTTTTTCCATTCGGCTCAATGAGATCAAATAATGATCGTATTCGAGAACAAAGAGAAAGTC
This sequence comes from Cokeromyces recurvatus, assembly GCF_025118155.1. Classification (NCBI taxonomy): domain Eukaryota; kingdom Fungi; phylum Mucoromycota; class Mucoromycetes; order Mucorales; family Mucoraceae; genus Cokeromyces; species Cokeromyces recurvatus. Next base: position 652,158 of record NW_026251401.1, on the reverse strand, counting down.
TTCCAACTTTTGATTACAAGAATGAATTAATTGACGCAATCCGTGAATATAACATTCTAGTTGTGATTGGTGAAACAGGTATAAAGAAAAAAAAACAATGTGATTTCTCTTTGTCTAATAAATTGAATGTAACAGGTTCTGGTAAAACCACACAGATCCCTCAGTACATTTTAGAGGAAATGTCTGAAATAAAAAAGATCGGTGTGACACAACCAAGGTAACATGTAAATCATTCCATTTCTTGTTTATTGTAGCTCATTGACTTTCTTTTCATAGACGAATTGCTGCAATTACAGGTAAAAATAAGTTTTATGCTCATCAAATGTATATTGTCTTGAAATAATAAACACACATACTCTTTCTCTCTTAACTAGTTGCTAAAAGGGTTAGTGAAGAACAAGATGTTCGGTTGGGATCAAAAATTGGCTACACCATTCGTTTTGACGATCGTACAACTGATTCAACTCAACTTAAATATATGACAGACGGTATACTATTACGTGAAGCTACTATGGATCCTAAACTTAGTCAATACGATGTGATTATTATTGATGAAGCGCATGAACGTACACTCGATACGGATGTTCTATTTGGTCTCCTGAAACAAACACACCAATTACGACCTGATCTCAAGATTCTTATCATGTCAGCTACACTGGATGTGACAAAGTTTTCTGATTTCTTTGGTGGTTGCCCCATCTTTGAAATTCCGGGAAGAACTTATCCTGTTGAAGTTGTGTACCCTTTATTAGATGCTTCTACAAAATCGATGGCTAGTTTAAAATCAGCTATGGTAGATCGTGCAGTTGAACAAGCTTGGAAAATTCATTGCCGCGAACCTAAAGGAGATATCTTGGTCTTTTTAACTGGACAGCAGGATATTGAACGTGCTTGTAAACAATTTTTAGAAAAGGAAAGAGGATGTAATTATCAACGAGAAGTGAGGTTTTATGATCATGGGAAAGGTGTATCAAGAGCTGTTGTTTATCCACTTTATGCTAGTTTAGAAACATATGATCAAAAAGCTGTTTTCGAATTACCTCGTGAAAATGAACGTAAAATTGTCTTTGCTACTAATGTCGCTCAGGTATATGAATAAAACTATAACTGTAAATAAATATGTATATATATATATATATATATATATATATTAACTAACACATGCTATGTGTAGACATCCGTTACCATTCCTGGTATTCGTTATGTTGTAGATTCAGGATTTGCAAAGGAGAAATCGTATGATCCTAATACTGGTATGGATGCTTTATTAGTGACAGAAATTAGTCAAGCTGCTGCAATTCAGCGCGCTGGTCGTGCTGGTCGTACAGCTCCTGGAAAGGCCTTTCGTCTCTATAGCGAGGAAAGTTTCGAACACATGCTGCCCAATACAATTCCCGAAATACAACGAAGTAGTTTAATGAGTACTGTTCTTTCACTAAAAACACTCAATATTGTAGATGTATTACATTTTGAATTCATTGATCCTCCTGAAGAGTCGCTTGTAAGAAACGCTCTGAAGCAGCTTTATTTATTAGGAGCTATTGATGAAAATGGAAGGATCACGAAATTAGGTCATCAAATGAGCAGTTTTCCTCTTTCTCCTCCTTTGGCTCGTATTTTGATTGCTTCTTCAATTGAGTACGGATGCAGCTATGAAGTCTTGATTATTGTTAGTATGATGGCAGGGGATCTTGAGTTATTTAAAACAGTTTCACCACAACAACGAAGACGAATACAAGGCAATGAAGATGAAGAGAATGAAGCCATTAGGGCTGAAGCTTGCAAGTTAAAATTTGCACATCATACAGGGGACCATATGACCTGTCTCAACGTTTGGCATGAATGGAAAAGACATGATAAAAGTAGACAATGGTGCAAAGAGAATTATATAAACCCTCGCGTGTTAGAAATGGCAGAAAACGTGAGATCACAATTAATAGATGTAATGGACAAACTTCATTTAAAAATCATACATGCACCTACTATTATCAATAAACATAAAAAGAAATCAAGCCATAAGCGGCGCCATGTAGGGGAAAATGAAAGTGGGGATAATCTAGATCCTGTGCCTATTCTAAAGTCCTTTTTGACAGGCTATTTTACGAATATTGCTAACAAAGGTGCTCATCGATCTGTTTTCTCACATTATTCACCAGACCAGCATCTAACGACATCTGAAGAAATTTCATCTACTGCCCTAGTTGCACTCTATTTACATCCTCAATGTGCACTTGCATCAGAACTATTAGATCGAAATAAAATCCAATATGCAGATTTAGATTGGGTTATGTATACTAACGTTACTTACACGAACAAAGCTGTCATGAAAGGTGTAAGTAAAATTGTATGGGACTGGGTAAAGCAAGGTGAAGGGCAATCACGTATCAAGAAATTACCACAGACACGATTAAATGGTGAAGGACAAGCGAGTACAGAAACACTGGATATAGAAGCAGAGGAAGAGTTGAAAAAGAAGAAATTAGAAGAAATACAAAAGAAAGAAGAATTTGAAGAACTTAAAAGAAAAGAAGAAGAAGAAAATAATAAGAGACGACGAGCAAAAGAAATTGACATGATTCGACAAAGAGCGTTAGCAAGAAGAAGACAAAAATAAAAATAAAGCAAAATTTATTTAGTTATCGTCTTGACAATATTCCAAGTATTTTATATCAATACTTTTTTTTTCTTTTTTCTTTTAAAAGCATACATAAAAGAAGAAGTCCTCTTTATAGCAAGTATCTGCTTTATTGATGGATTCCAACAATATTGTTATAAATTGACTCCCTTGTCTTCTTTGCATAAAATTCTTCTAATTTATCGGATTCTTTTCTAATTTCCTTTTCCAACTGCTTCCTTCGTTCTTCTTTCTTTTTTAAATAAGCTTCCTTTTCTTTGTAAAAGGGGCTGTTTCTTTTTTGATTCTGACAAGCTTCTACTGTTTGCAGCAAATTTTGAAGGATATCTTGTACTTGTTGCGTTTTGCTGGCTACTGTTTTAATCGTCACTGTTGACGATAGATGATTATCATCAGCTTGTTTGGTTGCATTAGAGAGTTTTGTTTCACATGTTGTTAATTGACTATAGGTTTTCGCTAATAAGTCTACAGTCATGAGATCATTTTTTGTCTATCAACAATTAAAAGTTAGGCAAATACTAAATAGATTCATTTATGATTTGTTTTACTTCAAATTGTTCAATGAATTCATTGATTTCTTCAGCTATCCTTTGTTGTGCTTGTTGAAAGAGTAATTTATCTAATTCTGAAGTGTCTATTTCATGTGATTATGTATTAGTTCTCTCTCTCTCTTTCTTTCTTTCTTTCTCTTTTTATATATTTATATATTAAGAAAAAAAATTGTTGCTTTGTGGTTTAAAAAAAAAAAAAAAAAGAATACCTGTGAATACTGTATCAGCTGAAAATTTAACCATTTTATATTTTTGCAATGAAGAAAAGCAAGAGAAACTGTGTTGAAATATAATAATTTTTTATGCTGTACATCGATTTTTTTTTTTTTTTTTTTTTTTTTTTTTTTTTTTTTTTTTTTATAAAATCTAAGCTGGCTTGGCTATTCTACTTATCCATCTTTTCTTAGATAATATAGCAATATATATGATCTTTACTACTATAAGTTTTTTCTATAAATATAGATAACAACGTACAGAAGTGTCACTACATATGATGCATATATATTATTACTATTATAATTAATAAGAATAGATATCTTTTAACTTGAACTACATTAATAAAAGGAACATAATATAGACTCCCTGTTACATGAAGCATTAGTCATTAGCTATCTATAATTAAATATTACACATATATATAGAAACGTCTATTTTATATGTTTATGCATATATATTATATATATTTATATATATATATATATATATATATATTGTCTGTATAGATTATTAAAAAAAAATACATCTCTTCTTCTTTCCATACTATCATTCATCATCTACCCTTCACATTCCTTTTCATATCCATTTCATGTCTAGTTGTTCAAAGAAAACCATGAATCAAGAACAAAATCATAACAAGCAGCAATTAACTAACACTGTTACTCGTATAGGAGCTTCTTCTTCTTCTTCTTCAGTAACACAACAAGCAAAACGATCAAGAGCTCCGATAGCCTGCTTTAGATGTCATCATAAAAAGGTAAATACATAATGAATAAAGAGAACAAAAAGACAAAAAAATTATATTAACATTTCTATATTATAGGTACGTTGTGATGGATTATATCCTAGTTGTTCTAGATGTGGGTCGACAGGTATCTTGTGTGCTTATCCTACTAGCAGAAGATCTCGAGCGACACAGCATACTGCAGTTAATATCGATCCTTATATTAATAATATATCTAATCTTGAAGATAGAATTCGACGTATTGAGTCTAATATGGAGAGCCAATATAATATGATTCAATCTATTCTTCATACAAACAATCAAGATACTGAGAAAGAGATATCTACTAAAACAAAGACGACATTACTGCTTCAAGAGATAGACTCCAAGATGTCACATACAGAACCAGAGATACAAGATTCAAAGTCTATTTTAGTTCAATTACGTCTTCATGAAGAACAAAGGATTCTAAAAAATAAAAGGAAAACAGTAGCAACTATAGATAAAAAGCTGATAAGTCCAAAGACTTTTAATAAAATAAAGAAAAGACAAAGGAATCATTGGACTGATCATGATGTGACTATCCCTACCACTACTACTACTACTACTCAAGATAACGCAACTTACTTTAGAGATATGATGACGATGAATCAAGATGATATAAATAGTATTTTATTTGAACAACAACAACAACAACAACAGCCTGATCATATACAATGGAATAATGATCCTACTGCTTTTTATACTTCTTTATTACCTACTAATAGTTTAATTCAACAAGAGACAACGTCGTCGTCGTCGTCGTCGTCGTCATCATCATTCATGATGAACCATAATACAAACAGTAGCCGTTTTTTAAATAGTCATATTGTTTCTTCGTCTTCTTCTCGTTCTTTATCCTCCAATATGATTAGCTCAACTGCTATATCAGCATCAAATATATCTTTTGTGAAAAGAGCCCTTACCACGGAAAGACCCTCTTCTACAGCTTCTTGTAATACTAATAACACTACTCACTCGTGTGATACCCCTCTGTTATTTACTATAATAGACGATGATGATAATAGTAATAGAACAACAGCAGATATACAAGATACTTTATAGTTAAGAATTGGAAAAAAAAAGACAGTAATAGTTAACAAACTAGTAGAATTATATGTACATACAAATACATATATCTGTATACATATATATTTGTATATAAATGTATACATTCATATATTTGTATATATAGAAGTAAATGAGCTCTATTACATAATACACATATATGTTATAAATAGTAATTGCATGATATTTATCATCTCACTTCTTACAAGATGACTTTTATTTTATATATTATACTCTTGATTTTATTCTTATTTATAATTTCAAGACATTACAAAGATGGTATCAGCTTTTGTTTTTTGTTTATTTTATTACAATGAATATTAATTACTGGTAGTAGTAGATGACTCATCATCATGTTGCTGCTGCTGCTGCTGCTTCTTTTTCATCCCCTCTAAAACTTCAATACGACGTAACATATGCCAGATAAAGTCCTTGTTCGTCCAATAAGAGAAATGAGCACGTAAGCCAATAAGATATTCATTAGCAATCATTGACATAACACTTTCAGGCTGTAAAACATAGTCCATACGTCTTTTCCCTGGTAGCAGCTTGTTTACCTCCATCTCTTCTTCAATATCTGTTTGTTTATCCTTCTCTTGAGCTTTTGTGTTTGTATGAGCAACAACTGTAGCATCTTGAGCTACATCTGCTTTAGACTCTCCTGGATTTGTAATTGCAGGGCCTGGTTTATTAAGCTCATTATCTAAATCTAACCAAATATTATTATTATTAGGATGTGTTGTTGATTTTTCATTTATCAAGTGATCTTCAACTTTCATGGATTCATCTTCTTCTTTCTTCTTCTTTCCTTCAAAAGAGTAGTCATACTTTTGATTATTAGGTTTTAGGAAAGGCTCTTTGTTGTCTTTATTCAATGTGGTTGTTATTATTCGACTTCGTTCATCTACAGAAACACCATCAATACCTAAGATCTCTACTAAATGATGTCTTGCCATCCTTGGTTCTGTTGTCTTTGTCTTTCGAAGCTTTAATCTTGTAGCTGGCTGCTGCTGCTGCTGCTGCTGCTGCTGCTGATCATTCTCTTGCCAATTTTTAGATATGAATTTATCCATCATAACAGAACCATCCGAGTTTTGTTCTAACGAAGAAGAGTATATGCTACTGCTATAATAGTCATCTTCTAAAGCATGAATCGTTTTAGACCTGATCGTCTTTGGTCGTCTTTTTCTTTTTTCATTCATAGACAGATTCTTTAGTGTTCTATCCAGGTCATCACGTAATGCTAACAATTGTTCTCTAGTCTGTATTGGATCCCAACATGTTGTTGCAACGGCAGCAGCAGCAGCAGCAGCAGCAATTATACTTTTATCATCATTGTCATCATCATCATCGGCAGCAGCAGCAGCAGCAACAGCATTTACTGAACCTACAATTGACTCTTGTTCTTTTGAAGAAGTAGAATCGACAATACCGCCCCCTTTCGAAAAGTATTGAAATAAAGAAGTCATAAATCCTAAAGAGGATGATGTCTTTTGTTCCTTTTGGTTATCTGCAGTTTCAGAAGTAGCATTATAAATTGTTTTTGCAGCCTTATTTTCTTGTTGTTTCCCTGAAAAAAAGGAAAAGAAACCTGTAGAGGGGAATGATGGAAAAGAGAAAGAGGGACCTATTGGGAATGATCTTTCTATTAATACAGCAGGTTTATCTATAAAGTAATCATTAAATAAAGGTTCAAATCGATAACCCTTTATTATTATTATTATTAGTAGACTGTATACATATACAAATATATATATATATATATTCTTGATGAGCCACATACCAATGGGTCAAAAGGATGAAAGATGTTTTCAAATTGAATATCATATTCAGGATGATAATATTTTGGATCTTGACCTCGAAAGACCAAGACTGCTCCAATAGGTGAACCTAATCCATAAAAATAATGTGGCTTAAAATCCAACTTTGAGAATTGGATGGTGTTCATGCTATTATACGCTTCCTTTTCTTCCCTAGTTTGTAATTCTCTTTGGTGTGATAAAATATCCCAAGTAATGATGCCACCTAAGGAATAACCCAGGATGATAATTTTCCCTTTAAAGTCAGGATGTTTAGAGATAAAGTTATGATATGACGTATTAAATAATTGAGTGACATTGTCAACAATCGTCTGGCCCCTCTCTTTAGAGAAATAAAAGAGAACGTCAGCAAGATAATCATTCTCGATAAGTCTAATAGTAGGTATTGATTTCAAAGTAATTTTGTTAAGAAGAGGGTCAACTTGATCATGGATATGTCGATGCCATTCAATGGGTATAAGCTCAATGCGTACATTATGATCTGGTATCTTGGCTTGTAATACTTGTCTAGTTGTTTCTTGCAAATTTTCAACTAACAAAGACAATTTTTTTTTATTTATTTAGATATATTTCATCTATTTAACTAACTATAAGTTGTTATATATATATATATATCTCTTACTGTGTTCATAAAAGTGACCATATTGTTCTGTTTGCTATATAATAAAATAAGAAAGAATACATGTCATTTATTTGCAAATTGGTAGTCGTGTTATCCATCATACCTGTCCAATACCCTAAACATGTAAAACAAAACAAAAAAATAGTCAAGTAACTGAATAGTACACAATGTTGGTCAGTTTATAACTTACGTGAATTACAAATATAACATGATCCACTGGCTTATCTGAATCAGATTCAATATCAGATTCAATAGATTGTTTACCACTGTTGTCATTCATCGTCGGTAACTCAGCATTTATACTCGGAATGTCATTGTCATCTATACAATATTTAAATATAGGCAGTCAGTTATTTTTATATTGATCTTTTATACCTATACTAGCAACAGATAAAGGTGGTGAAGGTACATAAGTGGCTTCAAAGAACATAATATAACAGATAAAGAAAGAAAAAAAAGGAAAGTTGTAAAAAAAAAAAAGATTATTCATTTTTAGATAAAATGAAATAATGGTTTTCCTTTTTTAGAAATTGATGCTCGGCAATGGTGGCATGAATGTTTAAAAAAAAAAAAAAAAAAAAAAAAAAAAAAAAAAAAAAAAAAAAAAAACTATTACATTATTATTTTGAGAAATTTTATTTTTCTTCTAGAAGATTCAATTTTTTTTTAACAAAAAAAAAAAAAAACTATGTCTGACGAACCTGTTGAAGGCTTATCTCCTGCTGAACGTGCAGCCAAAGAAGCTCAAGAAAAACTTGAAAAGCAAAAGGAAGAAGAGGAACAAGCCAAGTTGCCCTACACGTAAGTCAGAATTTACATTATTATTTTCTTTTTTAAATAATTTCTTTCTTTTTTTTTTTTTTTTCTACTAGTTGGAAACAAACATTACAAGATGTTGATATTACCATTTCAGTACCTAAAGGAACACGTGCTCGTGATTTAGACATTGTTTTAAAGAAAGATAAGCTTAAGGTTGCGCTTAAAGGTCAAACGGCCTTTATTGATGTAAGCGAAAAAGTGTACACTTTTTTTTTTTTTTTTTTTTTTTTTTTTTTCGTAATAGATATATTAATTCATTATATAGGGTGAATTAAGTCAAACAATTAAGGTTGATGATAGTACTTGGTCTGTGGATGATCAAAAAGAAGTTTTGATTCATTTAGAAAAAGTTAATCAAATGCAGTGGTGGGATAGTGTAATTAAAGGTGCACCTAAAATTAATACTCAAAAGATTCAACCTGAAAATTCCAAATTAAGCGATTTAGATGGAGAGACACGGGCAATGGTTGAAAAAATGATGGCAAGTTGCTTTTTTTTTTTTTTTTATTAATTATCATTATTATTATTGTGAATTATTAATTAACTTTGTTTTTGTAATAATAGTTCGATCAACGCCAAAAGGCAATGGGTAAACCTGACAGTGATGCATTAAAGAAACAACAAATGTTTGAAAATTTCAAGAAACAACATCCTGAATTAGATTTTAGTAAAGCAAAGTTTTCAGACTAATTAAATAAATAAGTGAGACAAAAAAAAAAGAAAAGTATTATGCTTGAATATAATGATTTAAAGAAAGGGGGGAAATGCTTTACGTATATATTTATTTAAGTGAAATATGGATCAGCCTATTATTAAAGTAAATATTAGTAAGAGATGAATAAATTGTATACAATATTATACCAGTAGTTGAGAAGCAGATCCTCGTTTATTAGGATCTCGACTTAATAATGTTCGAACCAGCTGTCTTGTATGTGGATTAGGTATGAGTCTTTCTAGTTGAGGTATCTCTAGTTCTTTGTTTTCATTCCATCGAAGTCCATTATTTAAAATGGGCGTTGAAGGTGAAGGATGTGATATAAAGTGAAGAATTGTTTCATCTTTAATGTTATTAGGAAACAAGGCCTTCTTGGTTTCCAGTTCCTATAGAATATTCTGTTAATGACTATCGTTTATTTATTTATTTATTTTTTACTTACATAAATAATACAGCCTAGTGACCATAGATCTACACTAGCAGTAGCCACAACCCCATTTGCGCCTTCTAATCCATATGTAGTCGCACGTGCTACTTCAGGTGCACAATATCTTGGCGTAATAACACCTACGCATTCTTCATTAATTGTACGACTTGCTTCAAAATCGATCAATTTCCATCGTTCACCATATCGATGCATAATATTACTCGGTTTCAAATCACAGAATGCAATACCTTTACTATGACACCATGAAAGACATTTTAATATATCTCGGGCAATGTTATTATTACTCTGTTTATCAGAGGACTGCTTATGAATGTATATATTTAGCGTTTCATCTAATCTTTCCATCACAGTCACATATTGGATGTCCCTTTCATCATCTGTATCACTATTACGATGAGTAGTAATAGGATCATGTGCACCTCTTTTATGATCTAATAATGAAGTCTCTGCAGTAGATATAGATGCTGTAGTAGACGGTGAGTTATCATCGCCTTGAATTGTTAAAACTTCTAAAATTTCAACAATCCAGTCTGACTTCAACTTGATCAAGGTTCGACATTCGCGTTCCCATGCTTCACGTCTTCCAAATGATTTTATTGCTACTGTTTGTTGATCCTTTTTAAGAGCAAATAAGATACTATTAGAAGGACCTATGATAGGTATTTTAGTTTTATCTAATTTATAGCGATGAGGGAGTACTGTAATAAGCGGATTTAACTGTTGAAAGTATTTATGCTGCTGTTGTTGATTTTGGATTTCTTGTGTTGACGTTGCTGCAGATGTTGTTGTTTCTTGAGCTCTCTTACCAGAAGGAATAATTGACTCTTGCAGTGCTGTCACTATAGTAAATGAAGCATTACAACTATCAGAATGACTACTTTCTTTTTCTTGTTGTTCTTGCTGTTGTTCTTGCTGTTGTTCTTGCTGTTGCTGTTGACCATTACTCTCAGTGTATTGTTGCTGTCCAAGTGAAGCAAGTGCGTCTAAGGGGCTAACTGTATTATAAATATTAAATTGGGGTTGTATACTATGGCTGTTGATGCTATTATGATCGCTATAGGACTGTAATTCATTTGTATTTCTGCTATTTGATTTACTACTATCTGTGGTAATGGTTGTAGGAGGCGTTATGATCTCTGCAATAGGCATATCTATAGTAGAAGATGGATATTGTTGCTGGTTATGAAGATGATGATTAACAAGTCTTTTTTGTTGTGAATCCTTTGTTGTATCCCAAGTTTGAGTAGATGTGGCTGCACTTAAGACCTGATGAGATGAGTTATTTAAAATATATTGAACTGGAGAGGTAATATTTTCACTTGTCATAGGACGATTATAAATAGAAGAAGATAATGAAGCCCAACGATTTGTGCCAGCTTCATCTTCATTATGAGCAAGTTCCTCTCTAGCTGTTGGATTGCCTATCCTTGCATGAGTAATGGGAACAGCTGTATTTCTTGTTGTCTGTTGTCTATTACTACTGCTACTATTATTACCATCTTCTCCATAATATTGACTGTGGCCTGTATGATTGACCATACTACTACCACCTCCATTTGGCCTTAATACGTTTGGACTTATTGGTACAGGACTATTTATCTCTTCATCATTTACATGGATATATGGATGCCTTGTAGCTGGAATAGAAAACTCATTTGGCTTCTGCACAATAACTTCATTTGGTACTTGACCTATCCCATTTGTTTCACTACTATTATTATGAACAAGGAGAACTTTTGAGTCTCTTTTATTATTATTGCTAATCGTGTTTGAGCCACTATCATCTAAAGCTTCTAATACGCCTGTTACAACTCGATCAGTATAATCACCAATTTCGGAGCGTCTTGTAGTTGTCAATGAATGTTGTGTACTGCTTGGATTGGGACCAGTCCAAGCCTTTGAAATTCTTTTTCTGACTGCATTGTTATCAGTATAATATACTTCGCCATTATTATTATTATTATCATCATCATTTGTATTATAAAATCCATTAGGGCTATAATAAAATGAATCTTCATTATTGTGGCGATGATGAAGGTTTTCTGATATATTCTCACCAATGATCATAGTATCATGTTTTTCATTTTGTTGATGGTGTCTTCTTCGTTTACGTATAATGAAAAATGCTGCAGCTGCTAATATAAGAGCACCCACTACACCACCAATAACCGCACCTGCAATTGCTCCTGGGCTTAGGCTTGTATTAGAGTCATTTTTTTTAATTGGAATCGTTCCATTTATTGAAGGTATTGTATCTAATGAATATCCTGTAGTTGCTACTCGAGTCCAACTCCATTTATTGATATCTAATACGTACATATTGGAATCATTTGTTGCACTAACACCCCATCCACCGAATATATATATCCTTTTATTCGTTTCATCTAATACGGCCGAATGTCCTATAAGTATAATAAAATGACGCATACACGTAGATATATACATACATATATATATTTATAAATTTAAATAAATTACAAATATAAAAAATGGCTATTACCCATACGTAAACTTGGACTTTCACTCTGATTTGCTATTGTCTTTTTTTGCCATGACATAACAGGATATGATGTAGCATTTAGGACCCAGACATCTGTATCTACCGGCTGATTTGTTCCCCCACCGTACACTACCATAAAATCATCAAAGCAATTTGCTGTATGTAATCTTCTTGCACTAGGGATAGATGATCCTGGAGCCAAATGAGCACCTTGTACATTCCATACTTTCTTACTTAAATCATATATACTGATAGCCTACCAGAAAAAAAAAAGGTGTGTGTGTGTGGGGGGTAGTATAATAATAAATATATTTTGTGTGATGGTGTACATATCAAATATTATAAATATTTTACATCTGTTACTTCGGTTGGATTTCCTGTTAATGTTCCACCAAATGTAATCAAACAATTGCAAACCTTTAAATAGCAAGTAGTATGATCTGCTAAACCTAACCCATTAGCTTCAGTTGACCATTGGTAACTATTAGCATCTATTGTTGATAATGAATTTTGAAGAGCATTCATTATAGGGAAACCTTTTGCGCCTGCAGATATTCCACCATATGTATATATTGTATTATTAATTATCGTCATTGAATATCCTACATTACGAACTGAAGATTGAATATCTAACATACAGAATATATATTAGTAGCGTAAAGAATTGAGGGGGGGGAGGGTTCTTTTTTTTTTCTTACTTGATGTTGGAAACGACCATGACCAGCTATTGATATCTAGTTTCTGTATCATATTTGTTGTTGAAGAAGTATTACTAATAAGTGCCATAAGCTGACCTTCACTAGGCAACGGAATAGCCTTGAAGTAGATTTGAGGTAGCATTGCAACTCCGCCTTGTACCTGAATTGTTGGTTGATACCACGAACCATTGCGACTATCCCATACCCATACATCATTTGAGCCCGTTAATGACGCTGATGCTATATTAGTTGCATTTATATCTTTTGAACCTCCATATAATATTACATAAGGATGTGTATACACTAAAAAAAGGAAATTTTTAATTAAAGACAGAAATAAAAAAAAAAAAAACTCATTATTATTTTATTGTGTTTTTTTTCTTTTTTCTTTTTTCTTTTTTTTCTTTTTTTTTACCTGAGGCATGTCCTGCTCTCCAAGGTATTTTTGTTTGAATAGCGCCTAATCCAGTTACTGATTGTGATTGACTAGTTGAAATGAATACTAATAATATAAAGGTATAATATTTATGTCGAAACATGGCATGGGATCTATGCAATGTGCAAGGTTATATTCAATGAGAAAAAAAAAGAAAAAAAAGAAAAAGGAAAAAAAAAAGTAAAAAAAAAAGAGAAAGAGATTAAAAAGAAATAAAAAAGTTTAAAAATTAGCAATATACAATAAATCTTATCAGGAGTTTATTACCAAATGTTTTGATTGGATATTAAATAATAAATTTCACGAAATCTTACATAAGCATTATGCTTCACCTTTATAAATATCTTCTTTATTTCTACAAAGAGAAACTTCCTTTTACTTTATGATAACTATTTAATAGAAATATACATACACGTATAATATAGTTGTTCATTTATTTCAATAATAAATATTAATAATTGGTATTTCTATATTATATGCAGTAAATGTAATTAAAGATTTCATGTATGTATGTATATGCACATATAAAAAAAAAAAAAGATCTCTACTTGAGTTTCTGATTTTTTTCTTGTTCTTTTTGTTTACGTTTTGTGGCTTTTATTTTATTAACCATCTTATCCATGTATTGTTGATACTCGTCCGGATAATTTTTTATCCATTCATCTCGCTCTTTCTTAGCAATTGCAGTATATCGATCTCTTTCTGCCTAATAATAAAATGAAAATTAAGTAAAATACACATATAAAGAATTGTCATATTTACTTGATCAAGGCCTTTCCAACGAATACCAACAATTGAACTAAGATCGTTTATTGAACTAATATCAGGGTGTTCTGCTCTAACTTTCGGTAATTCCTCTTTTGAGAATAAAAGATATCCATTTCCTGCTGGTCTTTTCTTTCGTATCTTTCTCATAGCGTTTATTTCATCTTTTTTTGTTTGTAAGTCTTCTTTAAACTTTTTCTTTTGCTCCTATATTATTAAAGTATGATATATATATATATGTATTCCCTATCATAATTTTATTGCTAAATGATTTTTTATGTATACCTCACCCAACGTGTTCCACGCTTTTGCTACTAAGGCACTTATTTCAAGTGAATTAGCAGATGGGTTAGTCTCAGCTATTTTCTTTCTAGTAATTTGATTGAATACAATATATGGATTATATCTACCAATAGAGTTAATATTTCCACTAACTCTGGTAGAGTGTCTTTTTTGCTTTTTTCGTTTAGGATCAAACATCTTTAACTTTTCTGTTTCAGAGTCGCTGCTACTATCAATATAGTCACTAATATCGTTCTTATGGCTCTTTCTTGACTTTGGCTTCTTTGGCTTTGTCTCTGGTTTTGGTTTCTTACTGACTTCTTCAAAATCAGATTCATCTTCCATTTCAGAAAATTCTAATTTTAAGACATCATTATTAGTAACTGTTTCTATTTTAGGTTCGATTGTTGATGATGGACTTGTCAAGAAATCATCAGAAAATATGGTTGGTATTTTAAGTTCTCCTTCACTCATCAATTCAGCTTCTGAATCGGAAAATTTAAGTTTAGGAATATTGCTTTTATGCTTTTCTTTATTGGATTTTTGTTTCTTATCATCAATGAGTTCATTAGAACTAGTTGATAATTTTCTTTTTTGGGCTTTATATTTTTACTACAACTAGGCATTCTTGAATCATCTGAATCAACATCAGAAAAAAAAAGATGGCTTTGATGTTGTTTTCCTTTATTTTTGTTACTTTGGTCATCGAAAAAATCATCTAGATCGGATGTCTCGGAAGGTTGATAATCATCTGAATGATCAGTAACTTCATCATCACTCACATCGGAGAATGCTTGGTATTTTGGCTTATTTGATGAATTATATAAATAAACAGTATCACATTTTCTACAATTACTGTTCATTTGTATATATAAAAAAATAATAAAAATAATTAGTCAAACAGTTAATCAATAAATAAATAAATAAATAAATAAATAAAAAGAACATAGCTCATGTATACTTACACTACATTTTCTTTTGTATCATATTCTTGTCTAGATTCAGCATAACAATTTGGACATTTTAAACCGTTTTTGATTACCATTATTATATGTAAAGAAGTAAAAATGACTAAAATAATAAGCTTTTAAATTGGAGAATAAAAATGAAAAACATTAACAGCCGCGTTTTTTTTTTTTTTTTTTTTTTTTTTTTTTTTTTTTTTTTTAAGTTTCAGGACGTGTTTTTACCAAAATTATACTTTAGATGATTCATATAATAAATGCTTATGTGCGTTACTAAGAGAAATAAATGATATTTACTAGAATATATAAAATACATACAATCTAAATTGGTGTATACTATATACAGCATTTATATTATTAGATATATTGTATTTCCTACATTTATAGCTGAGGCTCTAACCTACTATAATTGCTAAAACTTATGATAGACTACATCTGGTATTCTTTGTTATAGAAACTATATTATATGATAGAATAGAAATGTATTAAACTATTACTTCTATACAGTTTCCATATTTAATCTACAAAAAAAAATAACTTAATAGGGATTATTTAAAGCTAAGTTATTTGCTCCTATTGACTACTACTTCTAATCTAATATTATAATATGTGTACTATATATTCTTAATTATATAGTTATTTATGTCCAAGTGTTTTTGAACGAAAAAAAAAAATATTACTTTCAGTTGGTAGAAAAGATACAAGGAGGATCCATGTTCTTTTGTTACTTATCATACTCACAATGTCTGTAGTGCTTACGACGTCTAAACCCAGATCCCATATATATAAGTACAAAGTACAATGTTTGACAAAGTTTGGAAAAGTTTATTTCTTTTATTATCAGATTGAATTGATTGTCTCTTTCTATTGTAAGTATTTTTTTGCTTCATTTATCTTGTTAAATTCTATTGTAATTAATGATTTGACCCGGGTAATTTTCATGTATTCTGTGACTAATGTTGGGGTTTTTTATATATTTACAGTAACTTCACCCCCCCAAAAGTTCGTTTTCCAATGAACCGAATTCACTTTTGTAAATAGTTCAAATTCGCCTTTTCATTACTTAAAGTCCGGTTTAGTCATAATCAACTTTTGTAAGTTTATTGAAGACTTGAATTGACCAAAGACTCACCAAAATGGTTGTTTATTGAAGTATTTTTTTTTTTTTGACGAGTGATCAGAAGTTTTCAATCGGTTTGAGCTCAGGAGAATAGGGAGGGAGGTATATAGCTCTATAGCTTCTAGTCTCGATCAAGCTCGTTATATCCTATTAAGTATGGATTAATGCATTGTTCATAACGATATAGAAATTTCTCATTTCAGGAAACTTGTCAATTTTATCTAACGTCTTAAAGATGAACATCATGTAATATCTAGGTGAAAGTTTCCTTATGCAACGCTTTTTTTTTTTTTTTTTTTTTTTTGCTAAAGGCTTCTTTCTCTTCCTATTTCCATCGACCTTTACTCTCTTGGGCTTTAAAGATTCCCAGATTTCAACTGAAATAATATCCGTAGCTGTTATAACTCTCATTTTTTAACACAATAATAGCGCTCTTCAAGATTATCAGTGCTATTTCTTGCCAAAAGGTTGCAAGGGTGCTCTCTTAACAATCAGGTTGCATTCATGGAGAATGAAGTTTCGAACAGAAATTTCTTTCAAGCTGAAATTCTCGAATGCTTCCATCAAACTCTCCACTGCATCATGTCTTGTTGCTTGATGATACTTGTCGAAATATATATATATATATATAAAAATGAATCAGATATTTTTTGTACTCCTCCTGAAGTTATGAGGGCTTTCGGTTTGGCTCATTCGTGTTGTGATTTACAGGTAAGAGTATAATAAAATAGAAATGAGAAATAAAATGAATTAGACAGAAGAAGTACATTGAGAGTTGTTAATAAGTTTTATTAAGATAAAGATGAGTTAAGGATTAATACAAAATAAAGGTAGACAATGTTAAAATATTTATACATTTTGTGAATAAAGGTAATGAATAATAATATAACAAATTGTATTTGATAATATAATGATAGACAGAGAATGATTATAGTATCAAGAATCATTATAGACATATATCCATGTCTTTTGTATGTACATATTTATCTTTTAATAACTAATACGTGTACTCTGAGTGAAATCAATTATTACACGTGTTTATATTACCCCAGTTTAGCTTATAAATTTATTTTTTTTTACATATAAGTAAATATACTTAATATGTCCATAGACAGAATTATCATACAAATGCACTATATGTTTTAGTTTAACTATTTATCTTATTGAATTAAGTTACAAATCTTACAATCATGACACGTCCTGAGAAAATAGATGGCAGAAACCTTTTTTTAAGTGGAGGAAATTTGAAGAACAAGATGGTGTTTTCATTGAAGGACTTACTGAGACTTTGGGTACAAGAATCGACAATAATGACAGATTATTGGACACTACGAATACAAATAAGGGGATTTATTTTAAAATGTAAGATATAGACTTGTTCAAGCTTATATTGAAAAAAAAAAAATGCTGGTATCTGTAAAACACACCTGGAAGATAATCTTGGTGATCGATGAAACAGTAACAATTATGTTCTCTTGTCTGCCTGCCGCCCTACCCTGGGTATCGATCCTATCCTCTGGTTACCTATATCAAACGCAGAACGCAGCCGGATAGTTTGCTGGCGTCTAGGTTGGTTACCTGGTGGTGTCCCTAAACCCTGCATCTATTATCCTAATGCCATGTTCCAAGATCTCATGCTATATGATGCCTACATTTGCATCGACGATTACAAACGCCTTTGATCGAACCCGACCCTTTGTCCTTCCTCTTGAATAAGCTGCCAAATAAACAAAAGTGCTGGCCGCCAATCTCATCAACTCTCAACACATCTGTCTTTTCCGCCTGGACGATTCATTGGCCTGTTATGTGCCTTCTACTTTTCGAGCTTGACTACCTTCATCATAGTGAACTTTCTCCAGAAACTTCTCTCTCCCCTCTTGGTACAAAACTTGTAATATGGTTACGTAACTTCGAATCTAGTATTTGTTGATATACCTTGTTTTTCCTCTTCCCTTCTCTTTCTTTTTTACCCTTTTGCCTATCAAAAGGTTTTTTTTAGTACACTTTTATCCTTTCTCGAACTGACCCGGGAAATTCAATACACCAGTATTATGTGCTCACTTGGGGTTTTAAATTTTTGTTATAAATAAAATAAGTCTTTAATCGTACTGTTGTTATCTTCATAGAGTTCCTACAAAAAATATGAATATTCATATACGTATATCATTTTAAACTACGCAATTAAACTCCAATTATATTTTGCTTTCTGTCTTTTTTTCCGATTACACAAAACAAATAATTGACGCTGTTGCCGTGTATACTACGCGGTTATTTAGTTTGGTTTTTATCATATAATACATCTCTTTCATCAAACCAAACGAAATCGTTCAATTGCTCAATAATGTAAGTTTTTTTTATTATTATTATCAAACTTCAAGAAAATTAAATCACTATTTATAGGACGCAAACACTTGTTCAATCGGAACGAGTTGCTTCGGCTGCTTTGTTGAGACCATTGCCTAAACATTGGCACATGTATGTTTGGCCGTTTGTCAGCATGTTTTACCCTGTTTTTATTTATGTATACTTCTTTAAATATGATGTTTATCTTGGATCTGAAGAATGGACTTTTGTTTCACTTGGTAGTATCCTTACTTTACATGTTTTAACATTTTTAGCATGTCAATGGAGTGTTAATATAAAAGCCCTTTTCACTTGTGTCAAGGTAAATTAATTTCTACATGGAATACATGACAGTTTTTTTTTTTAACTTTTTTTTTTTCTTTTAACTTAGGAACCTAATGTACACAAAGCTACCATCATTAAGATTGTTCCTTTCCGTTACCAAGGAAAAGGTACACTTATTCCACTTGAACATAGCAAGGTAATGTTAAAATAACTTTTGTATTCTCATGTTCATTAACTTATTTATTTATTTAGAACATTGACACAAATGAGGATGAAATCTCTTTTCTATTCCAACAAAAGAAATTTATCTGGAATCCTGACAAAAAACAATTTCAACAACTTCTTTATCCCTCTGATGTTAATCGTATTGTCGGTTTTTATCAAAGTACAAAGGGTTTAACTACTAAGAAAGAAATCGAATCTCTTAGTCATTCTTATGGCATGAATAAGTAAAATAGTTAGATTCTTAAGCGTAGAAAAGTAGAAATTTAATTTATTCTTTTTATTATAGATTTGATATTCCTTTACCTACATTTATAGAACTATTCAAGGAACACGCTGTTGCTCCTTTTTTTGTTTTTCAAATATTTTGTGTTGGGCTTTGGTGTTTAGATGAATATTGGTACTATTCTCTATTTACTCTTTTTATGTTGGTTGTGTTTGAGTGTACAGTCGTTTATCAACGTCTTCGCACTATTGGTGAATTCCGTGGTATGAATCAAAAGCCATATCCTATCTATGTTAAAAGAGAAAAGAAATGGATCGAAATTCAAAGTGACGAATTATTACCTGGTGATGTTGTTTCTATCACTCGTACTAAAGAAGAACAAGGTGTTCCTTGTGATTTGGTTATTGCAGATGGCTCCTGTATTGTAAATGAAGCCATGTTATCTGGTGAATCAACACCTTTATTAAAAGAATCTGTTGCTCTTAGAAGCCCTGAGGAGGAATTTGATTTGGTTTCTGCAGATCGATTAAATGTGCTTTATGGTGGTACGAAGGTACTTCAGGTCACTCCACCTAAACATGAGGCTCCACCAGATGAGGGTTGTGTTTGTGTTGTTGCTCGTACTGGTTTTGGAACATCCCAAGGTGAACTAGTTCGTACTATGATTTTTTCAACTGAACGTGTTTCTGCTAATAATTTTGAAGCCTTATTATTTATTCTCTTCTTATTGATATTTGCTATTGCTGCTTCTGCCTATGTATGGGAAGAAGGTGTTAAGAATGATCGTAAAAAGTCAAAACTTTTATTGGATTGTATTTTGATTATTACATCTGTTGTACCTCCTGAATTACCTATGGAGTTGAGTTTAGCCGTTAACAGCAGTTTAGTTGCTCTTTCTAAGTTTGCTATCTATTGTACTGAACCCTTCCGTATTCCTTATGCTGGTCGTGTTGACGTTTGTTGTTTTGATAAGACAGGTACTTTAACTGGTGAAGATCTCGTTTTTGAAGGCGTTGCTTATGCTGAGTAAGTTGAGTACATACATATATATTATATGAATCTTATTAATTATTTTATTCATGCATTTTTTTTTTTTTTTTTTTGGAAATAATAGTAAAAGCAAACCTTTAACCGAACTCTCAAAAGCCACTGAGGTTCCTGATTTTACCAAGTGGGTTTTAGCCAGTGCGCATGCTTTAGTTCAACTTGAAGATGGAGTTGTAGGCGATCCTATGGAAAAGGAAACCCTTAAAGCTCTTAATTGGGAATTAGGATCTAATGATGTTGTTACTCCTAAAGGAGAAAAGCGTAGTCATAATTTACATATTCGTCGTCGTTATCAATTCTCTTCAGCTTTGAAACGTCAATCTTCCGTTTCAACTTTAACACATCCCTCTATAAATGGACAAAAGACCTTTATTGCCGTCAAAGGCGCTCCTGAAACGCTCAAGACGATGTATACACATATTCCTAAAGATTATGTTGAAACTTATCGTCATTTTACGCGTAAAGGTAGCAGAGTTTTGGCACTTGGCTATAAAATGTTGGATCATCAGTTAACTGCTAACCAAATTAATGACCTGCCTCGTGAGTCAGTTGAATGTGACCTTACTTTTGCCGGTTTTATTGTCTTTACCTGTCCTTTGAAGGAAGATGCTATTGCTGCCTTAAAGGAATTAAATGAATCTTCACACAGATGTATTATGATTACTGGTGACAATCCATTGACCGCCTGTGCAGTAGCTCGTGAAGTAGGCATTATTGAACGTGATGTTTTGATTGTAGATAGAGACGAAACACGTAAGGACAATCAAATTGTATTCCACAGTGTAGATGAATCTTATCGTGTTGAATTTGATCCTTCTGAGCCTTTGGATCAAGCCCTTTTGGATAAGTATGATATTTGTTTAACCGGTTTTGCCATGAGTCAATTTATGCTTCATAAGGAAAATATGAACAAAATCCTTGAGCACACTTGGGTTTATGCACGTGTATCTCCTTCTCAAAAGGAATATCTTTTGACAGGATTAAAAAATTTAGGCTATACTACATTAATGGCTGGTGATGGTACAAATGATGTTGGCGCCTTGAAGCAAGCACATGTTGGTGTGGCACTTTTGGATGGAACTCCTGAAGATCTCCAAAAGATCGCTGAACGTCAACGTATTGAACGTATGAAGGCCATGTATGAACAACAAAAGAGTATTTCTGCTCGTTTTAATCAGCCACCTCCTCCACCTCCTCCTGCTATTGCTCATCTTTATCCTGAATTCGTTGCTCAATCTGCTCAACAACAGAATCAGAATTTAACACCTGCTCAAAGAAGACAATTGGAGCAAAAGAAAAAGATAGAAGAAGCTACACAAAAGATGTTGGAAGGTATGGATATGGAAGAGCCCCCTACTATTAAATTCGGTGATGCTTCAGTTGCTGCACCTTTCACTTCTAAACTTCGTAATGTGACTTCAAGTAAAGTATATATGGATATATGTTTATAAAATTGTGTTTTAAGCTAATTTATTTATTTGTATATTAGTCAACAACATCATTCGTCAAGGTCGTTGTACACTTGTAGCAACAATTCAAATGTACAAAATTCTAGCTTTAAATTGTTTAATTTCTGCTTATAGTTTATCTGTTTTGTATCTGGATGGTATTAAATTTGGCGATCTTCAAGTGACGATTTCTGGTATGTTAATGGCTGTTTGTTTCCTTTGTATTTCTCGAGGTAAACCACTCCAGAAATTATCTAAAGAACGCCCTCAGCCAAACATCTTTAATCCTTACATTATTCTATCTGTCATGGGACAATTCGCTATTCATATTATTGCTTTGATTTATATTAATGGTCTTGCTAAATCTCTTGAACCGTAAAGTATTAGTGAAAATATGATTTATGTATAGATTGCTAACTATTTCGTTATATATTAGACCAAAGGAAGTTGATTTGGAGGGTGAATTTGAGCCTAGTTTATTAAATAGTGCTGTTTATCTTATTCAATTATCTATGCAAGTATCTACCTTTGCTATCAACTATCAAGGTTATCCTTTCCGTGAACGTATTCAAGATAATAAGGCCTTATATTATGGTTTAATGTCTGTCGGTGGTGTTGCCTTAGCTGGTGCTACTGAGTTATGGCCAGAGGTCAATGATCAACTTAAGCTTGTTCGATTCCCTGGAACGGTAAGTGTTCCTATCTTTGTTTTTATTTTATTTTATTTTTACTAACATTGAATACAATTTTAGTTCCGTTATAAGTTAACGCTCTGTATGATTCTTGACTTTGGTATTGCTTATGGTATTGAGAAGATAACAAAGTTTTTATTTGCTGATAACCGTGCCAAACCAATTGCCCGAAGAGATTGAAGAGAATGGGTTTGATACATTTCTTATATATGTATTTGTTAGATATTATATAAAATAAAATAAAATATAATAAGATAAAATAAATTGATACGTTTTATTATGTATGTAATGTATACATATACACATACATGTATATAAATATATATTATCTTGAGCTAAAAACTTTACCAATCCCACTTGATAAAGCCTGTCCTATTAAACCAGTTGCACCACTACCTAAAGAACCTAAAGCAGAACGAGCAGCCATACCTGTTGCCCATCTTTTCTTTGCATCTTTATCGCATTGTGTGTAACCATACACATTAGCCATATTTAACGCCAATGCAACGCCTACAATGATTAGCCAAGAGAATTTAAGTGTAATGATACAAGATAAGGCAAATAATGCCCAAAGAGCTGGTGTACCATATAATGTCCACCAAAACAAGCGCGTATCTGCAGCATTGTTAATTCTACTAGGCTATTAATAAAAAAAAAAAAAAAAAAAGGAGGAAAATGTTTAGCTTAAGACATAATACACACACACATACATATATGTGTATATTTATATACATTTATATACATTTGTATATACTTTACATTAGCACTTTCGAATACCCATTTATTGGATCCATCAGGTTGAATTTCATTCCACCATCGAAGCCCCACTAATAATCGACCTGAGATGTTCTTTACTGTCCAAAAGTCAAAAGCCAAAAGTAAGATGGTAATAACAAACACAAAGGTAAAATTCTCTGTAAAAATGGAGCCTAATAAATATGTCAATAATGCGCCTAGTCTAAAAGCCAAGAAGAAAAAAGCTGCAATAGGATGACTTTACATCATGTGGTTACTATCTAATAATTTTTTTTTCTCAGGATACAATTGCTTACCTTGACTGTTGAAAATAGTCTCTAATTTTATTTGTTGATCCAGTCTGTTCGAAAGATGCATTATTTATAGTATTATTTAAATTGCCATTTACAGGTTGAGAGGATGTAAAGCCTGATTCTAAATCTTGGTCAGCAGAAATACTAGCAGAATGTTGCAATAGATTAAGTTGATCCTCTTGTGGCTATTCATTCAATTCAATAAATATATTTTTCTTTTCTTTTTTTTTTTTTTCATTAACTTAATTCTTGACTATCATTTACCATTTCTTTTTTGTATAACTTTCGAAACAAAAAATATTGTTTTGAATAAAAATATGTATTTTATTCTCCCCCTTCTCCTTAATTTAAATGTCAGACCTTTTTTTTTTTTTATGTTTATGTTTATGTTTATGCTTATATGCCTATGCTTAAAATATTATTTTATTTAAAATTTTACACAAATAATAAATGTTATTTAATCTACACCCAAAATCTTTTTAAGCTTAACAATAAGACCCCATTCTTCCTTTGATAAATCATCACGGAAAGATTCTTTCATAATATCAATAGATTGACGTGTAATTCTAGAATAAAATTCATCGGTATCTTCAAAGTGACGTCCATATGTCTTTGGAGTTTCATAAGAAGCACATTCAATCTTAACTGCAACACCTGCACCAGCTCCACCCTTTTTCACTATTTCTAAAGGTTTATGGTTTTGTTCCATTGATGTAACCTTACCAAGTGTAATCACTTCGCGAGCTTGAGTTTCAGGATTGGTCTTGACAACACAAATAGGTGTGCCCAAACGAAGAGTACCTTCAACAACATCAACACCAATAATAATGGGATCCTTCTTGTTAATAATAGCACGAGGAATCATTCTCAAGACACAAGGGAACACAGCCTCACCAGCTTGATCTTTACGTTTTTGTTCAATAATAGAAGCATGATATTCTTGGAAGCGATCAAACAAGTGATAAATAATATCTGCAGTAAAGATACGCATACCCAATTCTTCGGCCAAATCTTCAGCTTCTTTATCAACCTTGACATCGAAACAAAGCATGACAGCAAATTCTCTTGCTTTATCCAACATCACACTAGCCTTAACGACATCCTTTCTGTGAACAGGACCAATATTGATACCTGCGACTGGAATCTTGGATGTTCTCAAGAACTCTAAGAGAGCTTCAAGGGCACCCAAAGTAGAAGCTTGAACCCAGACACCGTGACCAGTACGATCGATAGAAGTCATCAAATCTGTCAAATCAGACATTACTTCCTCCTTCAAGTCTTCAATATCATCATCAGGTCCTGCAACCAAAAGACGTGAACCAGCAATTGCCTTTTCAAGTTCAGGAGCAGCAATCTTAATACCCAAAGCAGCCTTGACAGATTTATGATGAATATATTGGGATTTAATACGTAATTCACGCATAGGCTGTGGTGTCAATAAAGCTCTGACAGTTGTCACAATAGGTCCATTAAGACCACAGACGACGATACGATCGCCTTCGTGTAACCAACCATTGACAAGAACAACATCAATAGTTGTACCCAAACCTTCAATCACCTTAACTTCGAGAACAGTACATTCAAGTTCAGTAATATACATCAATTTTTCACTCATACGTGTCTGTGTTAAGTGAATAAGCAAGTTAAGCAAATCAGGAATACCTTCACCAGTGTGAGCAGAGGTAGGAACCAATGAAACATATTTAGCGAAATTCTTGTTCTTGTAGTAAAGTTCAGCATTAAGACCATTTTCAGCAAAGGCAAGAATAGTGTCAGCCACACGCTTTTCAAATTCTTGTTTAACAGAAGGTTTTTGTTTGGCAAGAGAATCTTGGAAAGAGTTATTAGGAGTTGCCTTCCATTCGAAAAGACGATCGATCTTGTTCAAAGCAACAATGAAAGGAGTACGACGATCACGAAGTAAACGAATAGATTCACGTGTTTGAGGTTCAATACCGTGCATGATATCAACGACCAAAATAGCAATGTTACAAAGAGAACTACCTCTACTTCTCAAATTGGTGAAAGATTCGTGACCAGGTGTATCAATAACTAAAATACCAGGAACCTTAAGTTTATCGACACGCTTATCACCAAGAACTGCTGTCTTCTTTTCAATTGTGTCAGCAGGGAAGAAAGTAGCACCAATTTGTTGTGTAATACCACCAGCTTCACCTTCTTGCACATTAGTTTGTCGAATCTTATCTAATAATTTAGTATTATGGGAAACGGTGTAATCACCAAGCAACAATCTTGAGTTGCCATCCAAAGTGAAACCAAAGTATTCTCCGTGGCCAATTTCTTCAATATAGAAAGTCCATGAGTTGTCGCAGAGTTGCTTCCAAGGTTCTGCTTCATGAGGTACAGACTTCTTGTAGTCGAGAGAAATATATGGGTTAAGAGTGCGCATCATCTCACCTGAAATATGGATTCTATAGCCAAATGTCTTCTTGTCAATAGCACCAACATGGAGCCCAACAGAACGAGCAAGTCTACGAAGTTGCAACAAAATATCTTCATGTTCACTGCTAATTTCCCAGTATTCTGCTGTCACAAGTCCATTATTGTTGATGGAGCTAACTTCAAGATTGGCATTACCATCAACAACACCTGCAAGGAATGCTTTTCTATGGTTTAATGAGGTAGGCATAATGGCATTAGGAATGCTCTTATTTTCTGCTACACCAAATGCTTTCAAAAGTTGTTCAAATGAATCACCAAACTTGAAACCGAAAATTTCATTTCCTCTAGTGTTTGATTCATCTAAGATTCGTTCACAGGTGGTGTTCATTACATTGGCACAAGAATGTAAGAAGTCAATGACAGCTCTTTGGCTAGGCATTTCAGCGGTAACAGGTCCGTCTTTCAAAATCTTACCGCCAGCAACTAACCAGAGACCCAACAACTTAGCAATGTCTAATTCTTGGGAGAGTGTAGGTTTAAATCCAAATACTTCAGTAATAGCGTTTGTAAATTGTTGGCCAGCATTTTCTGCGAATTCAACACCGTTCATAGGTTTGTACATTGAACAAAGATTAGCTAAACCACTATCATGGCGTACGAGATCTAAGTATTCCAATACAGAACACTCCCAAATCAATGGTTCCCATTGTGGTAATGCAGCCTTTGCCTTTTCTTCTGTAGCAAATTCTCCATAACTTTGTCTCTTAGGACGTTTGGTAACTGGATCGACAGTGAATGATTCAGCAGAATACATGATTTGTGCTACACCATTTTCTGTACGAGTTTTGCGTTGAACATACTGTCTCTGAGGGATAGTCAATACAAGAACGTGATCACCATTACAGACAAAAGAATCAGCACCAGCACTCTTGGCGGGAACAATACGGTAAAGCATACCCTCTCCCTTAATTACTGAACCGTGTTGCACCATACGAGGTGTGTTATCATCACCCATCAACAAATCAAACTCCTTTACATCCTGTACTTTACGTGTTGTACCATCCATCATTAAAATAGGTGTATCTCGTCCCCAACATTTACCAGTATCTACGTGACCAAGGACACAGCAGATAGGTGAACGTAAGTCATCCTTAGAACGATTGGCCAAGGCCTCCTTTTGACGTTGAGCACGACGTGCAGCAGCTTCTTCCTTCTTTTGGAGAGCAAGCTTTTGAGTAGCGCTGAGTTCTTCTTCAGAACTATCCTCTTCGGAATCATATTCAGAGCTATCATCTTCGTCAGAATCTTCGTCAGAATCTTCTTCAGAGTCTTCTTCAGAGTCAGATTCTTCTTTCTTTGATGTAATGTTGGGTTTAGTGGAGGCAGGTGTAACATCCTTCTTAGCTGGTGCAGCTTCTTCCTTAGTAGGTGCAGGAGCAGCAGGCTTTACCTCTTCCTTTTCATCTCCACTGGAGGCATCCCAGTCACTCTTGAGATCCTCTTCCTCTTCTTTTTTATCCTCCTTCTTTTCTTCCTCGTCACTACTAAGGAGAGCTTTTTCCCAATCATCTTCAGACTCCTCAGCTTCAGCAGCCTTCTTAGCTTCTTCTTCTTCTTTACGCTTTCTTTCTTCTTCTTCCTTGCGCTTTCTTTCTTCAGCTTCTTGTCTCTTCTTTTCTTGTTCTTCCTTAGAAAGAGTCTTCTTCTTTCTGTTATTATAGACAACACGCTTAGGTTTTTCGCCATTCTCTTCAAGAGCTTGGACGCGAACAAGACCAGAAGCAAGCAATTGTTCATGACGCAATTTGGCTAAACGTTGAGCTTCTTTCTGAGCTTTAGTAAGCAATTTACCTTCCCTACGAAGTTGCTCTCTCTTAAGTCTCTCTTTTTCCTTCTTGGCAGCACGAGCTGCTTCCTTCTTTGCTTCTTCTTCAGCAATTCTTCTTTCTTCCTCTTCGGCCTTTCTACGTTCTTCTTCGAGACGTTTACGTTCTGCTTCCTCAGCAGCACGTTGAGCTTCGAGCATCTTTCTCAAGGCAGCAACACCGGCACCACCTTTACCCTTTTTACCTTTAGGTGCAGGAGGAGGTGTAGCAGGTGCTTCTGAAGCAGGAGCCGAAGCGTTTTCAGACTCAGCTTCCTTTGCGGCAGCTGTCTTCTTTCCTTTCTTCTTTTTAGATTTTGAGGTAGTTTCTTTGGCTGCGGTAGGTTCTTCATTAGCCGCAGCAACAGGCTGTTGTTCTTGTTTCTTTTCTTCCTCTTTCTTTTTATTATCAATACCAAGAAGTTTATCAAATTCAGCCTCTTCAGCCTCTTGTTGTTTCTTCTTCTCGAGAGCTGCTAAACGCTTAGCTTCCTTAAGTCTTTCCTTTTTGAGTCTTTCCTTTTCTTTCTTTGTCAAAATACGGATTTCACCACCATCAGCAGCTTCGGGAGCAGGAGAAACAGGTTCAGATGCTTGTTTATTCTTCTTATTTTTTTTATTCTTTTTGTTGTCATTAACCCAATCATAATCGTCAATGTCTTGAGAAGGTTCATCAGTGCCGATAGTAGAAGTTTGTGGTTCTTCTTCAGTGATGGGTTCTTCTTCCTCAACAGGTTGTTGTTTTCCTTTCTTTCCCTTTTTTATTTTGTTTTTGGCAGCTTTGTTAACCATAGCCATTAAACTATTTTTTTTTATAAAAAAAATTGGTTATTATCATATTCGTCAAGAAAAAAAAAAAATGAATTGCAATCGATTATCATGTCCTTTACCCATCATCCTCTTCATCATTCATTTCGGCAAGTGCAGAAAAAGCTGAAGCTCTTTGAGCAAATTCTTCTTCAGATTCTTTGGGAGCAGCAGCGCCAGTAACAATGGCGTCTTCCTCAAAAGCTTCATCCCTTAATAATAATAGATGAATATAAGTAAGGTTATAAAACTTTAAAAATAATTATTAATATTTTACCAATAATCGTCCTTTCTCTTTCCTCCCTTCTTTTTAGCCATTTTTAAGTAATTAACTATAATTAAGAAAAAAAAAAAAAAAACTGTATGTGCTTATTTCGATCGACTTTTTTTTTTCCTGCTAGGCAAATAAAAAATTAAAAACAAGCTAAAAAAACACTCGGATGACTAAGCCACATATTGTGACGTTTTGTAATGATCGACAATTGCATTAAAAAATAATTCGCAACAAAGCTGTTATTTATCATTTTTATGATAACTGTTTAAATAGGAAACAATGTATAAATAAATTATTACGCTACAAACTACACTTATTTATTTACTATTGTATTTTAGATGAAAAAATTTATATTCACATTTAAAGGTTACGTCTATTTTAGAACATAAATTTTTATTATGCCATTAAATTTGCTTTTTTTTTAAAAAAAAAAAAAAAAAAAAAAAAAACAAGTAAAGGATATTTCTTTAATACAATAGTTTGGAACAGTGTCAAATTAAATTAAAGTTTGAAAGATATGTTTAAATGATTGTATCTTTCTTTTATAATATTTGCTATGAAGACTAGGGAAAAAAGTACTTGTGACTTATTTAATATGTCACAAACACATATTATAAAAAAAATAACATTCGATATAGGCAGTCTTTTTATTTTATTGTCGATAAAAGAATAAAAACAAGTATTATTATATGACAAATAAAGCTAAAAACCGCCTTTTACTTGTGAAAAATCATCTTGACGCAATAGCTAATCAAGAGTTAAACAAGACTATGTTTACAGAAGAAGAAATTGCTTTACATAATAAAGAAGATGATTGTTGGGTTATAGTTAATGGAAATGTTATCGACGCAACCTCATTCTTGTCTGAGCATCCAGGTAAAATATCTTTGATATTTTTATTTTATTTTATTTTTATTTTTTTATATGTATGTATAATAAATTAGGTGGGAAAAGAGCTATATTATTATATGCTGGCAAAGATGCTTCTAAAGAGTTCAATGCGATACATATGCCAGATGTAGTTCATAAATATGCCCCTAATACCGTTATAGGCTCCCTTTTAAAGACATCCAAATAATAATTAGTTTAGCATGTGTATATCAAATAAAGTAAGGTTTGATGTAATTTCTTTATAAAGGAAATTCAGTAAGTATATTAGATATATACCGGTTTATCTTTTTCTTTCTATATATTTATATTGATATACATCATATTTATTTCGAAGCGTTTATATTTCTGTTCTATGATATATTGTAGTTTTTATAATTAACATCACTATGATTTGAAATATTCTGCAGACCTGAGATAATAACTTGAATACAAATATTATATATTCTAGATCTTCATATTTATCTATACTTGTCAATGCCAAGTCAACTAAAATCTCTCTTTGTTTCAGCTGCTTATACAAGATATTCGCTATGTTATGCTTATAATTCTTAACTTGTATATTATTTTTGCTTTTTATTCCATTGTCAAAAAGAAAAAGAAAGAAAAAACATCATATTCAATATGTATAAAAATATACATGCATATATTCATAAAAACTAAATTATTTTTTTAATATACGTTTTTTCTTTTTTCAAATATTATATACTTATTCAATGAATACTTTATACATATACTTTATTAATATTAATCATACTATATATTATTGTTCATACATTTTATACAAGAGTATACACTTAAAAGGAAAAAAAAATTGTAATTACTTCGCTTAGTCTATAAGAGTTCTCCACAACTCTAAATGACGCTTTAACATATGAACAGAATCTTCTACTTGAGCTGGTGATTGAATCCCTAAATCCTCTAAATAACGTCTAATAGCAATACCTGCCTCATCTGCTTTAAATCGAGCAAGAGTCTTTTGATTTCTAAAAGTTTTATATAGATAATTTTTAATCCAATCAATATGTGCCTCTGTATAACCTAAACGACGATAAGCATCATGTTCCTTCTGAGTCCAATAATGAGCAAAAGTTCCCTTCAAATCGATATTTTTCAAATCCATATCGTAAATCATGTTTGTAGCTTGAACAGCTGCACTTGAAGCCTTTGATAAAACGGAATGAATGGTACGAGAACGAGCTCTAGAATTTCCAGGATCTTGCCATTCACTTGTAATAGAGCTAGCGACAGACATGAGTGAGTCTGAAGCTCTCTCGGCTGCATTTTCAGCAGCTTTCTTTGTTTTCTGTACTTCACGAGAATACCAAAAGCGACGAACACGAACTTGAATTTGTCTGATGTATGCTTGAATTTGATACCATACATCTTGACAATAAGCGATAGTACGGCCATACCAGTGCTTAGCTTCTTCTTTTGCTTGACCAGTATATTCAAGGCCAAAGATTTTATAACCTTCAATATCATGTTTAATTGATTCAATGATACTTTCAACTTTATCTTTTTCGAGTTTTGTATGATCTGTGATAGATTGAGTGAGTTCTTCAACCCAGGCTTTATCACCAAGGTTATGAAGATCTGTTTTTGTTACACTTGTACGAATTTCATCAGTAAGGGTTTTAGCTTCTTCTTTTGTCATACTCCCTGTAGCCACAATATGATCAATGACAGATTGAATCCATTGATTCAAAGAGGAAGCACCAGCATCCACTTGAGATTTAAAACCTAAAACGCGTTGGTACCATTTTGGCTGTTGATAATAGGATTGAAAAACAGCATATGCCTTCTTCCACTCCGCTTCAGTCATGATTCTTTGACGTATCGCTTGATGATGAGCTTTATCAAGGATAGCACGAACATGATCTTGAGTGAGCTCACCCTTTAATTCTAACTGACGCAATTGATGTTTTAAATTAGTAATGAATCCAGACAAGTCATTACTTGCTAAACGTGTATTCTTTTGAAGACTATCTGTGAACCCTGAAAGAATTCTATCAACACTGTCACCAAAATATTTCATATTAGTAGAGGCTGCATCTTTATAGGACTCGGCAATCTTGACTAAAGAAGGATGATCTTGTGTTTTATCATAAATAATTTTGTATTTCTTAAAATAGGAAGCGAGACCATCTTTTGTCCATTCAGCTAGTTCTTCAGTTCTTACTAAATAGGCTGGACTTAATAACTATTTTTTTTTTTGAAATAACAATAACAAACTTACCAATGGCAAAAGAAGGACTTATGAATAACCATAAACATATACAAATTAGTGTTATAATTGAAGGTTTTATTTTCATTTTTATTATAAAAGCTAAAAGAAGAAGAGAAAAGAAAAAAAAGAAAAAAGAGAATAAAAGCTGCTAATTTATGCAAACAAAAATATTGTTTTGGATCAAAATTAAATAACATCATAGTGATTCAATTTTATTGCTTTTGAAATGTCTTAGATCCAATAAACAGCATGTATTTATTGTTCCTTCTTTAAAAATTATGGGGGGGGGAGGGTGCACGAATTAACTGAGCCTAAATGATTTTGATTGAAATTGCTCGGGTCGGAATAAGATCAAGAATTAGAAGTATATTGCACGTTTTGGATATTTTTAACTCCAAGTTCGGACGATTTACAAAGCTTTTTCAGAAATTATTGAGAAAAAAAAAAGAAGTGAAATAAAATAAGACAAAAAGTTGATATAAATTGTGGAGAGGTAAAGAGAACAACATATAAAAAACTGAATCCTTTGGTACAAGAAAGAATAACTAATAAATTATATATGAAGTATTAGTTACATTGAATGTGATTAAAATAAAATAATGTGTTTACCCAAATTAGATAAAACTTCAAGCATTAAAAGAAAGTATAAAATACAATTAAATATTGATTTATTATTCTTATTTTTTTTTAAAAAAAAAGTTGAGTTTTATTAAATAAAATCCAAATGAGCACAAGTATTTTATATACTAAAATTGCCCGGACCAGTTCAAATCTGTATTTAGAGAAAAAAACCTTCTTGGGCTGAAGGAAAAAGGATAGAAAAAGAGGAAGAGAGGGGAGTCTATAAATGCTGGCTAAGCCAGAGAAGAAAAGGTGAGTTTAAAGATAGATTAGATAGGACTAAATCATCGTAGGGAGCACCATGCTGTAGCATGTCAAATTTATAGAGGAATCTTTGGATGGTAATCCAATGTATTCGCCAATAGGCCTGTTTATGTAGTGACTTGGGCGGTCGAGAGGGAAGCCGATTGATGGGGTCATCTGCGTCTTGTGACATGCGTAACTGAGAATGGATGCGCAAGCAATGGATACTGTGTTTCTTTGTTAGATTGTGTAATTTGCATTGACATGGTTTAGGAGTACCACCAAGTAGCCAGCCCAGCCGCCATCTAATGAGTTGACTACGTTCTATTGGGAGCATAGGTAACCACAGAATGGGGTCCATGGATAAAGACGGGCGACAGACAGACAATAATTTGCTGTGCCTTTGCTGGAGAGTAAGTTGGAAATTCCTTGCAATAAAATTATAGCAATGTCGAAGAAGGGTAGAGGTGTTCAGGCTATCAAGAGGTGCAGGTAAGGTCTTAGTAAGAGCTGTATTATTAAGTTTACGCCATTGACTGGATTGTAGTGTGTTAATACAGGGTAGGAGACAGTTGAGTATGTTATGATTGTAGTTGTCTTTACAACCAAGTTAATAGAAATAAATCATCATTTATTACATAATAAAGAGGTTATTCAAATAAAACTAGTGTACTGTACTCCACAGCATAATATTCATTCTACATTCAGTTTTGATAATAGTCATTGTTAAAATGCTCGAGCACTAATAATAATTATATACATAATTCAAACAGGATTATAACTGGTGTGTTCAATTACATAATTGTTCATGAGTAATACATATCATATCTACATTGATAATATTGAATATTGTTAAGTAATAAGATCTTATACAATGATAATGATAGTAACTCATTAATAATTGGTATTGTTGCAACTAGACACATTCATTGAGAATTAATATTGATGTGTCACTCATCCCAGTGATAATAATTCGCTATGCTTCTAGGAACTGCGACAACTCAGGGAGAAAAAAAAAAGAATAAAAATATATTTTATTGATTGTAGAATTATTCAAAGACAACATTTTATGTAAAATACTTTATTATAGTAATACTTGTTTATCTGAATCATATTTCTATAAATATCATTTACCTAGTAAAAACATATAAATAGCCCTCGATTTTTCCCTCATAGTTTTCTGTTGTACAATTTTTATATTATCTTTAATAAACTATACAAAGTTCTCACAGGCTTGTCTTCTGTTTATTTGTCTTTCCTTATCTTTTTGCCAATCAAAACAGGAGTGTAAAAATTATGAGGATGCTGAACTTTGCATAAAATAAAACGATTTGAGGTAAATATATGGTCAGTATTAACTTGTGTCAGAATATATTGAGTAGAAAATGAAATAATACCACAGTGGGGGGGGTCCAAAATGTTTGTTGAGCTTGGAACTGGATATCTAAAGAATTAATAATAGAAGGAGAGGCATGGGTTTCTTGAAAACAAATAATATCGAGTCGTTGTTCTCGAAGGTGACGAATATATAATGATTGTTCTGTAGAAGAGCTTGTTTTAACTAAACTGTTGCAGTTTAGCGTTCCATAATTAAGTTGTAGTTTCTTTCCAATCATTGATTATTAGAATTCGATTGGTTCAATGAAGGATTATTCTCCTGTTGAATTATATAGCCACCATTATCATCATCTGGTTTACGAAAGGAAACATCAGCATTAGTTCTCTGAGAAATTTTTGCTCCATTATTATCCATAAGTGAATGTTTGGCTGGGGTGGAGCTTACAAAATTTTTTAAGGTAATGTCGACGGGGTTGTCATTATTATCAGACGTAGGGTTAGTAGGTTGATCTATCTCACCGTCACTAACATAATCTATGGAGGCATCAGAATCCCCTTCATCTTCATCCCCTGAAATATAATTCTCATCACTAGTTGACATATCATCATCTTTTGTAAAGTTTATATCAAGAATAGTGTTCTTCTTATTCTTTTGACCACCTTCTTTCCTGCCCAATTTATCTTCAGCAGTTTCTTTATCAGCTTGAGGGGACCATTTAGATTTTAAAAGTCCAACCGAAGGTTCAGCTGGGCGATCAAGACCTACAGAAGTTTTTCTAACTTTCTTAAATTTCTTACTTTTAATAGCGGTAGCCTTCTTAGACTTGGGATTGTCGCAATCAGCGGACTTATGTCCATATCTATCACAAGAATAACATAATATGCGATCTAAGGCTTTTTTACATTCGTATTTGGTATAATCATTACCGTGACGGTATCGACACTATGTCGGCATATTAGGAAATATGGCATAACAATATTCATCATCCTTCCAAGAGAGAGAATGTTGAAGAGGCTTGCTTTGACCATCCTTCAGTTGTTGGATAACGGCCGAACCAGAACCCAAAAACCAATCTTTGCGGGTATCATAATTTAATGATACGTCCAAAACTTTACCATGTCTTTCTAAAGTGGTTCTAATATTGTCTAAAAGCACATCAGTAGGACCAAATGGAAGAAGTCTAACGTTAAATTTTTCATACAGCACACCGTTAGAGAGAAAATCGTTCTTAATCTCAGTTTTAGGGTACACTTCAATATATTGTGTATTCTGACGACCAGTAAATTTAATACCATAGGAATTTTTTGTCCCTACGTAGAGATCAGCGATCTGATCGAGATGATCTTCGACAGAGATCTTCGATACTTTTGAGATGTCTAAAAGACAAGCACCATCAGCTCGGGTGTGATACCAAAGTTTAATATGAACAACCTTCACTTCCAGGCTGGAATTCGAAAGATCCAAATGCGATGTAAAGGGAGGATTGGCATTGACGGCCTGATCCATGAGTGAATGTTGTTTAGTTGGTAGTCGTTTAACAATATCAGAGTACGATTTTCCATTTAGAAACCCCGCCCTGGGGGTGTTTGTTTTCATCACAAAAAAAAGGGATAATAGAAATTCATTAATCTGCTGCCAATACGTGCCAGCTACAATATTTGATACGTCACCCAATGTAACCACTTAAAACAATTTCATTCATAGCTTTTATCTTATTTTACTGTAAATGCCTCTCAAGACCAGAAGCATTACAAGGAGACCTGTATGGTATGCATCTCTTCCTAAATTACAAGAGAATGTAGTCTAACAGTCAAGTTTAGGGATTCAATCTCTTGGCTATCAAAAAATTACAACAACAATAATGGACTACCATCCTTTTTTTTCGAAGGAGGCTATTTTTTTGATCTGCATCAAAATGCTAAAGATGATTACAGATACTCCGTTGATGAAACATCTAAGAGCAACAACGTAGCTTATCGTGAATGGGCCATAAACATAAAAAACAATGATTACAGCGTAAGCATCCTATTAGTTGTTGTAAATTGCTTAATTTTATTTCTTTGAAATAATTAATTTTTGCGTTCTTTGATAGACTTTGCTACTAGCAACAACAATAGAGTACTGGAAAAGTTTGGTAGAAGACGAGTTGCAACAAAAAAAAAAAAAAAAAAGGATACGCTCAATGAGGCTTTACTTAAAAAAAGCGATCAAAAACTTCCAGAAGCAAAACGTCAAAAAAGAACACCTGTAATTTATAATTTTAGAATTGAAGATGTTTGTATCTAATATATTTTTTATAATATTAGAAGGTTTCTAGGGACTTGTTGTATCTGGACGGCTTAAGAAAAAGTGTAGGGGCAATCATCACTACTAACGCTAAGGAGACTAATATTACTGACTATAAGAGCAATTACTTCACGACGTAGGTTATTTTTTATTTACTCTGTTATATGAGCTTCTAATTCATTAATATGATTTATAGGCTCGCTATGAACAGAATTATTGATATCTCTGATATTTCATCTGACTCTCACCTTGACCTATTCAATAAGCAACAGGCGTGAATTTATACTCTTTATTAGTTATTATGCATTCGTTTTTTTTTAAACATTACTGCTAACTAAGGGGAACTTAAAGTGTATATAAAGTTACAAATCAATTAAGACGAGAGGGTGGGACTAAAAACCCAAGAACCTCAAAAGAAAAAAGGGAAAAAAGAAAGAAGGGAAAAATAGATAAAGTTAACAAATGGCTACTCAATAGGCTTCAAGACCATGGACTCCCTCGCATCATGCACTAGAAAAGTTTGGCAGTGGAGGGGTTCAATAAGCAACAGCAACAACAAATTATTGAAGTATTATCAAAGAAGCGTCTGAATCAAGCTACACTTAAAACTGCTGCGTTTGACGACATCATTGAGAAGGTAAGATAAATATCTAATGTTTGGTTCTATGTCTTTTCCGTTAATTTTTTATTTTTGCCAAGTTTTCAATTATTGAGGATGATGTTGAATTCTTAAGCAAAGCCATCAAAGAAATAGATGAGACAAAGGATGGCAACAAATATATTAAAAGAATATACTTGTAGATGTAAGTATATAATTTAAAAGCAAATAAAAAATAATCGCTCGTTAATATTTCTACTTTAGACTTGAATCAATGACCAGCCATAAGTATTTGTATGATAAAGATGAAGATAATAGCGAGCAGGATTACATCAATAAGTTGTATGCTCCTATTATGGAAAACTGCTTTCATGGCTGTGATATCCGCTTGATATGGTAAGTATCATTCGCCTTATTGAGATGCAAAGACTCATATTTATTTCTAGGGGCGATACAATTCCTATGGTTTGTAAGAAAGTAGGTTATCAATGTAAAATTGATCTGAGGGTAACCGTTCCTTGGAAGACTTTTGCTGATCTGAGTTTGGTGGAATATGCAAAGAAGTCTTCAGTAAAAAAGTACTTTAAAGACAAGATAAAGACAGTTTTATGCTCAGCAATATATTTTAGAAACTACAAGAAGAATAACAACGAAATTAAATATATACCGTCTATGCTGATATCACGTCTAGAAGGGGAACTGTTAATATACTATCAAACTGATTGAAATTGGTTTGTAGTCGATAAGATTGCTGACATAGATGTTCCTGATAGTGTTGAGCTCATAAGAAATGGTTCCATTAAAGAATATATCAACTCTCTAAAATATTTTAAGGTACCGTAACTGTTATATGAAAAAAAAAGTACCTTTATCTCATCATGTATTACATCACTATATAGGACTACTGCCT
This sequence comes from Cokeromyces recurvatus, assembly GCF_025118155.1. Lineage (NCBI taxonomy): Eukaryota > Fungi > Mucoromycota > Mucoromycetes > Mucorales > Mucoraceae > Cokeromyces > Cokeromyces recurvatus. The sequence goes on along the minus strand of NW_026251401.1, from coordinate 613,960 downwards.
GAGCCTCAAGAGCAGTTTATCCCAAAAAGGATCAATGAAGTCAATTATAAAGTCAAAAGAAAAGGAGCATTTAGACGCATAAAAGCCCTTCTGGTTTAGTGGTTTCACAGATGACAATTCGAGTGGCGATGAACAACAGTAAAAGTAACAAGTTCAGAAATGGTGTACCTTCGACCTTGCTTGCCTTTATCTGTACACCTATCACCATTATTCTTCATATTCTCTATATATCCTCATTAATCATTAAAGCTTCTAATTTTTTACATCTTAATGATCAGTTTATGAAGGTACACAGATTGTGCCAAGCTTTATTTTCTCTTCTTTCTGCTATTTTTTCTCTTACCCTTGAGAATACTACTATCTACCCATACATGATATATATTGCTTGACAGCATTTATTAAACAAACCTTACGGATATCTTTTCATATTTTTTGCTTGACCCTCATCCAACCAGTTGCATTTTTTTTTTAGGAATAGAACTCCTCAACTTTTTTGGATGATTGAACTTTCAGTCTAAATGAACTAGGGTCAATCTCTGTTCTTGAGGGAACCTGATACTACATTATTAGACCAATGCTGCGAGGCTAGCTGTTGTGAATGAGTATGAGAATACAAAATTTATCAAGACTTACTTCGATATATTTTTATCGTGGAAACCTTCGACAAAAAGAGTTCCAGCACAGTGTGGTGATTTCAATGCTGGCTTTCACACAGAGAGTAACTTGAGAGACGCTTTGCTGACTTTTATAAGAAGCAATAACATGAACATTGCTGTTTCTAAGCCTGTCAAGCTAGAAACTGTAATCGACGATGTATTTGTTCGTCGAGAAATCAAATCTGTTGAGAATTATTTCGCATTCACCAACCCTTTTATAATTGAAATGCAGTTCCAACGCGATTGGTGATCACTGCTAAACTAAGATTTGGCATTTTACTTCACACCCAAGGAGTCTACTTAACTTTTATAGTAATTTCTTGAAGAATAACTGCATCGTTTATTAGATTTTTTTTAAAGATTTTTTGTTAGAAATTGTCTTTCAAAAAGTTTTTAGCACTGGTTTCTTTTAACATAAACCCTTCAATTTTTCTGTCAGTGAAGCAACTACATCAAGAATCTGGGCTTGAGGGTTGTCATCATAAAAGTTAAGTAAATGAATCTTATGTCTTTCTTCAAGCCGCCCCTTTGGCCTGTTGACTTTGTTGGTTTGTTTTTCCAAGGTATTCCAATCGTTGACCTCTTTGAGTTTCTTAGCCCACTTCTGTGCTGTCGTTCAGCAATTCCACCCGCTAATCTACCAGATTTAGCAGCATTACATGATTTTACGCTTTTGTAATAAACAAAAAGTAGTTTTTGTTCGCTGGAGTAGCCATCGTAATGCTTTATCTGGTTTCTTATTATGTTTGCAGCTTCCTCCATTTCAGCATCTAAACCTTCAATAGTCTAAGGCGGGTTAGCGTGTCTAGGTGATGGGTATGCACTTCTTCTTCCCAATCCATAGCATTGCGCCCTTCTTCGCCAACAATTCTCCCCTGTCTATCCTCATAAAAAATGTGTGCTCATTTAGACTTTCTTAGTAGATAAACACATATATCTTTTCCCGCCCATTGGGATGTAAAAAACCGCCCATTGGGTTGTAAGAAACCATTTATCGGGATGTAATAAACTGCCTTTTGTGAAAAATTAAACCGCCCATTGAATGAATCAAAACCGCCTTTTGGAAAAATTAAAGCCGTCCTTTGGGAAAATTCATTAGCCGCACTTTTTTTTTTTTTAAAAAAAAAAAAAAAAAAAAAAAAAAAAAAAAAAAAAAAAACGCTCTTTGGCGTTGGAACGACTGTAAATACGTTGCTACTTATTATAGCAATATGATCAATTACTGCAATGTTTAATTGTATATCGTTCTTAAAATAATCCTTGTTGACTCAACTCCGACTTTCCATATGGTGCATGCTCTCTGAGACCCGCTTTATTTTCCTTCGAGTATAATAATAATCAAATAAGTTTTTCTTTTAAATCTTTCTAAGCTGTACATTGTGGAGTAATTATAACAGGTTATGAAAAGACTAACCGAAAATAAGAAGAAATGCCCAGCTAGTACACCCAAGACCGATTCTTTGAACTTTTCAACCAATGGCAATTCCAATTAACAGAGAAGCAATAAAAATCATATGAGGGATCCAAACTATCTTTGGAAACAAGTTTTGGAGAACTCAAGAATACATTAGGAAAACTCATTTTATTATCTTTTTTTTTTTGATGATCAATGGCGTAGAGGAAGTAGCTTCCTTTTTAAAATGAAAAGAAATATCCTGTATTTATATATTTTTAATCTGTTCGCGCAAAAGCCTCTTGCACTAAACATAATTAATAACTTTTATTTGGTTAGTGTGTAGCTTACAACGGTAACCTTCAAAGTATTGTGACTTTAATGAAGTTTTTATCAACGGGTTATAAAAGACTATATTTGATAGCTTTTATTTAATAATGTATTTAAAGTAAAGGTTATACAAACATAATTCATATTATCTTACTTTTTCTAAACTTTAAGTAAATCTTTGTACTATGGTTATAGCCCTAAAGCTCTAAAGAAAAGAAAAGAAAAGAAATTATATTTATGCATAATAATTTATATAGGATAGAATTCGACTGTCTGCAGATTCAAGCTACAAACTAATATATAATGTTTCCCTGAATAAGCTACAGCACCACCAATACCACTTTGTGCAAAATTTATCGTACAGACTGTATACATGTATAATTAAACCAAAGCAATATCCTCTGACCAAATAGAAATACTGATAACTTTCTAGCTATACGTAGTGGTCACACAGCAACAATCTATTATCGGAAAATATAAAAACATGAGTATTTCGACAAAATACAAAGAAAATGTGTACATCAAGGATATTTCCTCTTCTCCTATTTTTTTTTATTATTTTTCAACGCAAACCGCGGTATAGATACTTTGAAGTACAAAAAGTAGATCAATGATATAATTTACTACGAAATTATTCTCTCCATGTCCTATAAATTAATTGAAACAAAATTACGCTTTAGATTCAAGTAGCATGAGGATAAAATATCGCTTAAATTATCATAAAGAGGCACACTACATGCAGTAAAAAATATAGAAAAAAAAAACGTAATAACCAAAGAGAAAATAAAGTTTATGTACATAAGTATCAAAAAAAGATATTTTTCTTTAAAAAAAAGAAAGACCAAGTATTATTTATCATGCAGTAATTAGAAATACTCGATATATTGTAGGAACAAGAAACCGTATATGTTGCAGTGGTTTAGATGAGAAGATCAAAAGCTTCTTTTTAATTGTATTAGGTTATAGTAAAAATGGGAATAATACAGTAAAGATGAGAAAACATATATACGATGCAATAGGAACTCTTTAATAAACGTATAAATAAAAACGAAAGTTTTTTAAATTTTATAGCTGTTAAAGCGGTGAATTCAGGGCTTCAGAAGTTTGAAATGATAAAAAGAAATACATATTCAGAAATTAGAGTACAAAATACCTGAAAAAATACAGTGTACCTTAGTAAAACAGTTATTGAAATGTAATGGACAATTTTTAAAAATATATAAAATCACGTATGTGAAGAGCACAGTCTTCCCCTTTAAAGAGCTTATATTTTTACAAGATCTCTAATCATGCCCTTATTTTAAAAATATTTTATTGGTTGAGAAAATTTTTTTGCTTTAAAAAAAAAATAGTAATGTGGAGATAAAAAAAAGTCAGTTTAGGCTGAGATAAATATAAATGCTCAATGTGATAGTTATATGATCATACACAAGTCAGAGGGATAGCAATAAATGCGTGCTTTTTGGGTGCTTCATTTTTTGGGTTAGTTATCTGTCTGTAACACAATCTTTCATATTTCTTAAATTTAATAGTAGCTTTTTTTTTTGTTTACAATATACATGTATAATACACTATACAATATATATTCTGTAGTCCGAATAAATCAGTTTATTATTAGCCTTTTATAATGATAAGACAATTGATTTGTTGAAGGACTGAAAACAAAAAAGCTAATTTAAACGAATGAAATACTACATTTTATCTAGTAAAAAAAAAGGCAAAGGGACATTTAGTACACAACTTCCTATTGGGTGGTCACACCCCAAAATTGGCCCCCATCTCCCAACAATTTATGGTCCAAGGATTTATTCCATATGCTACTTTTCAAAAACATATAAAAAGAACATAAGAATTTTCATTTTATTAAATACATAACTTTGTCCTTTTTATTTATTTAATTACTAGTATCTTTTTCTTTTCTTTTCTTTTTTTTGGAACTAAAAGGAGAAAAAAAAGAAAAAGAGAGATAGCACCATTTCTATTTATATACAGAATTATACGCATAGATAGTATAAGATAGAGATTATTTACAATGTCAAATACCGCAACGATTACATCTCTTGAACGTACAAAGACAGAGTCAATGAAGGCTCCTTTACCAAAGACAAAGATGCCTCCTCTCTTTGATCAAACTATCACTTCAAAGAATTGGACAAAACATGTCAATTGGGTACATGCTACTTTGTTATTAGGAACTCCCCTCATTGGTCTTTATGGTATTTTTACTACTGAATTAACAAAGAAAACAATGATTTGGGCCATTATCTATTATTTCATTACTGGCCTTGGTATTACTGCAGGTTATCATCGTCTGTGGTCTCATCGTGCGTATCGTGGCCGATCTCTTTTACGTTGGTTGCTTTGTTTTGCTGGTTCTGGTGCTGTTGAAGGCTCTATTTATTGGTGGTCTAGAGGTCATCGTGCTCATCACAGGTACATATTAAAAAAAAAAAGTAAAAGCTCAAACTTCTTAATACTAATTTATTATTATAATAGATGGACTGATACTGATAAAGATCCTTACAGTGCTCATCGTGGTTTCTTCTTTTCTCATATAGGTTGGATGTTAGTTAACCGTCCAAAGAACCGTATTGGTTATTCTGATGTTGCTGATCTTAAGGCTGACCCTGTTGTTGCTTTACAACATAAATACTATCCTTATTTTGCCCTCTTTATGGGATTCATCTTCCCTACTTTGGTTGCTGGATATGGTTGGGGTGATTTCCGAGTAAGTTCAAGCTTTTATATATATTTATATTAAACAGAAAGACTAACATCTCTTTTATTTTTTAAGGGCGGATATTTCTATGCTGGCGTAGTTCGTCTTATCTTTGTTCATCATGCTACATTCTGTGTAAACAGTTTGGCTCATTGGTTAGGTGAATCTACGTTTGACGATCATAATACCCCTCGTGATCACTGGATCACTGCTCTCGTCACAATGGGAGAAGGCTATCACAATTTCCATCACCAGTTCCCTCAAGATTATCGTAACGCTATCAAATTTGGTCAATATGATCCTACTAAATGGCTTATTACTGCTTTGTCTTGGATTGGTCTTGCCTACGAATTGAAGGAATTTCCTTCTAATGAAGTCAAGAAGGGACGTATCTTCATGGAAGAAAAGCGTATTCAACGTGAAAAAGCAACTCTCACTTATGGTGTACCTCTTAAGGATTTACCTATTTATACTTGGGAAGAATTTCAATCACTTGTATTGAACGAAAATAAGAAATGGATATTGATTGAAGGTGTTCTCTATGATGTAGCTAATTTTATAAAAGAACATCCTGGAGGAACCAAGTATCTTTCAACTGCTATTGGTAAAGACATGACAACTGCCTTCAATGGTGGTATTTATAACCATTCTAATGGTGCTCGTAACTTGTTAACTTCAATGCGTATTGGTGTCCTTCGTAATGGTATGCAAGTCATGTCTGAATCTGATGCATTAAAACCATCGGAGTACGATGATTCACTTGAATTCGATTCCAGGGCAGCAGAATTCAATAAGAAAAAATAATAATATCCCTCTTATCTAATTACATCACCGCCATAAATAATCAACCCTTATAAAAAAAAACGTACGCACACTCACACACACGCACACATCTATACATATTATATCAATTAACTAATTCAGTTTTGTTTATATATTCTTTTATCATTAACATTCATATTTATTTCTACTATTATAAGCCAATAAAAAAAAATCATATTAAATATTACATAATACAATAGATTTTTTTTTTTTTTTGTAATTGTCTTTTAAACCCTGTTAAGAAACTGTTTCAGTTTATTGTTATTGTCCCCCTGTGTTGTTTGTGATCAGTTTTACATTTGTTCTCCCGCTTTTAATTTTATCTTTAATCAGTTTTTTTTTTTTTTTTTTCTTTGTATTTTTTTATTTCATTTTATTTCATTTATTTTATTTTATTTTTCATACTTTTCTATTTATTTATTCTTATTTATTTATTCCCTCGTTTATTTATTTATTTATTATAAATAATAATGTTATCAACTACTAGAATATTAAGAGGTAATACCTGATAGTCATTTGCTTATGAAAATCACATAATCCTCATAAAATATTATATTTATAGCTGCTTCTCGTCAAGCGCCTATTGTACAACGTACATTTCAGCATAGATTTAATTCAACTATCACTAATAATACTATTCAAGCATCAAAGAAAAGAAGATGGAATAATTTTAAGAGTATTGCTGCAGTTGGCACTGTAGGTTTCTTGGGTATCACTTTTTATGGTAAAAAAAATTTTTTTTTCTCGTTTTTTTTTTTTTTTTTTTTTTTTTTTTTTTTTTTTTTTTTTTTTTTGGTTATGTGATAGCTTATCAGTGAAAGATTAGGCATGTATTATCATCGTCATCCTACTGAAGACCCCATTCCATTTGATCCTAAAAAGAAGACAATTGTTGTGCTTGGTAGTGGTTGGGCTAGTACATCCTTTTTGAAATCTGTCGATACTAATCTTTATAATATTGTTGTTGTCTCTCCACGTAACTATTTCTTATTTACACCACTTTTACCTTCTTGTACGGTTGGCACCATCGATATTCGTTCGGTTATTGAACCCATTCGTTTCATTGCTCGTCATAAAGCAAATGAAGTCAAGGTATATGAGGCTGAATGTACTGACATTGATGCAGAAAAGAAAGTTATTACAATTGTTGGTAAATACATCATTTATTATTGATGCGAAAATTATGTCATTTTTTTTTTTTTTTTTTTTTTTTGCTTTATTTTAACTTTAAATCTATAATAGATAATTCCGATATTAAGGGAGAAAATTCAATGAGTACAATTCCTTATGATTATTTAGTTATTGGTGTTGGTGCACAGAGTCAAACATTTGGTATTAAAGGTGTTGAGGAATATGGTTGCTTCTTAAAAGAAGTATGGGATGCTCAAAAGATTCGTACTAAATTAATGGATTGTATTGAGACAGCTGCTTTTCCTGGTCAATCACCTGAAGAAATTGAACGTTTATTACACATGGTTGTAGTAGGTGGTGGTCCTACAGGTATTGAATATGCAGCCGAACTCCATGATTTCTTGGTTGAAGATTTAACTCGTTGGTATCCAGGTAAAGTACTTGTATTCTAAAATTAAGGATGATTGTTGGGAAAACTGTAAATTCAGATGAAGAAGGACAATTTACTTAACTTTTTTTTTTTAATAGAACTTGCGAATAAACTTAAAATTACACTTGTAGAAGCAATGCCAAATGTCCTTCCTGCATTCTCTAAACAATTGATCGAATATACCGAATCTACCTTCAAGGAACAAAAGATTGATATTCATACCAAGACAATGGTGAAAGAGGTTCGTGAAAAGGAAATTATTGTCCAAAATGCTAATGGTGAAAAGGAATCAATGCCTTATGGTTTACTTGTTTGGGCTGCTGGTAACACCACTCGTCCTCTTATTAAGAAATTAATGGCACAATATCCAGAAACTCAAACTATTAGACGTGGTTTAGCTGTTGATGACTGGCTTCGTATGTCAGGTGCTCAAGATATTTTTGCATTGGGTGATGCAACAGCCACCAAATACGCCCCTACAGCCCAAGTTGCTTCACAACAGGGCAAATATTTGGCCCGTGTATTTGCCCAACTTTATGCTATTGAACAGAACGAGGCTGAATTGGAAGCAGCAAAGACTGAAGAAGAAAGAGCTAAACGATTACGTCGTCTTGCAAAGGCCAAGGATATCAAGCCTTTCCATTATTCCCACCAAGGTTCTCTTTGTTACATTGGATCTGATAAGGCTATTGCCGATTTACCCTTTGGTCCTGGTAATGTTGCTACAGGTGGTGTAGCTACCTTTGCTTTCTGGCGTTCTGCTTATATTTCTAATCTTTTCTCTGCTCGTAATAAGTGGTTGGTTATTACTGATTGGACTAAAAAGACTTTCTGGGGTCGTGATATTTCTAGAGAATAATTTATATAATTGCATGCATTTATTTAAGAGTAACTAGCATTCCTTTTTTTTTTTTTCTACATAATATGAGTATAATAATAAAATAAATAAAAAAAAACAATTCCTTGGTATTTTTTTATATGCATAAGAAAGAAACTAGTTCGAGTTATATTATATACAATAGTGGCTCATCTCTAAGATTTTATTTATTCATAAATTATTATCTGCATAACTTTTTTCATGTGACAATTTCAAGGATAATAATTATTTTTGCCGTGTTTAATCTTATTTCTGCATAACATCGAATTATGTTACATTTATTTTATTGCTTATCTACAAGAAGATTATAATAGATATTTATTAATAGTAGTAGCAGTTGTTTATATATGTTGTACAATAAGGCACTACTTAAATTGCTTTATGAATTGTTGCAATCTCATAACTGTAGCTTATTTTTGAAATTTATGTAATTGCGGCGTTCAAAGTAATTTTTTTTTTTTTTTTTTTTTTGAAACTTTGTTATAACAACTGCTGCCAACGTTTATTATTATAATACACACAGTTACATACATAGAATATGAAGCTGTTATTAGGATCTTTATTTATATTAATGGTGATAGAGATATATCTGGCACCTTATACTAAAGTTGAAGAAAGTTTTAATTTACAAGCAACACATGACATTATACATCAAGTAGAACATTATGACCATTTAGATTTCCCTGGCGTCGTTCCACGTACATTCCTCGGTGCATGTATTTTAAGTGCATTAAGTTGGCCATTAATTTACTTGTTTCCATCTATATCACTTCTTAATCAGCAGATTTTGGTACGTATCGTTCTTGCTGCTCTTGTCATAATTTCACTTGGAAAATTTACTTCTGGTGTCCAAACACTTTTCGGATCAAGGACTGCTATCTGGACTCTCTTGCTTTTACATTGTCAGTTCCATTTTGTCTTTTGGTCTTCTCGTACTTTACCAAACACGTTAGCATTACCATGGGCTTTGTTTGGGCTTTCTCATTGGATATCAAGTTTATCTCAAATGAGTGGTCGTGAAGATCATTTAAGATGGATGATTCGATATCTTACCTTTACTGGTATTGTATTTAGATTCGAAGTTGGTATTTTACTAGTTATTTTGTTAGGAATAGAACGGTTTTTATACCGTACAATTGATTTATATACAATTTTGAAGGAGACAATGACGACTGCATTTATCAGTTTATTAGTAACTATCCCATTGGATTCCTTTTTCTGGAATACTTGGTGGTTATGGCCTGAGGGTATGGTATTTTATTTTAATGCTATTCTTAATAAGAGTTCAGAATGGGGTACTTCACCATTTTACGCTTATTTTACTTCCTTTCTACCACGTTTATTGCTTGTATCTTATCCTTTGGCATGGATTGCCTTTGCTACCGATCGTCGTTCACGTCGTCTACTTTTGCCTATGATTATTTATATTGTTCTGTTTTCATGCTTACCGCATAAAGAATGGCGTTTTATCATGTATACTATTCCTGTCTTCACTGCAGCTGCTGCCTCTTGTGTTTCAACTGTCATTACAACTACTCGTCGATCAACTACTCGTATAGTTGTGTTCTTCGGTATTATTATTGCTGCTGTAATTGCTTCGTTCATGATAGCCATCATGATGTTTCAAATATCTCGTCTCAATTATCCTGGTGGACAAGCTCTTGCATCCTTGCATTCCATTGAAAATCATACATCCTCCTATGTTCATGTTCATATCGATACTGATACAGCCATGACAGGTGCCTCCCTTTATGGACAGTCGAATCCAAATTGGATTTACTCAAAGAATGAAAGCCATGTAACAGAAGATGATTTCCTTGAAGCACGTTACACTCATCTTATTACAGCTCATCCTGACAACTTGAATACGTCCCTCTTTGAAGTGATCGACATCAGTTATGGACTTGATAACGTACGACTCAAACACATGAATGAATATATGAAATCAATTTTAAAAAACTATGACTTTATGCCTATTGAATTTAACATGTCACCAAAATTATATACACTTCGTTTGATTCAACCACAAAGAGCTTGGATTCAATATACATTACGCAAATACCCCTTTGTACTCTATAGCAAAACTTACTGGTATTATGAAAATAATAATAATAATGATAGTTATGTATAAGTGACTTATTTATGATATGATATAATTGTTTATAGTCCATATTCTATAGCAGCTAAGCAATTACTTTCCAAGTATTGTAAAGATATACATATTGTTGAGGCAAATCTTGATCAAGATAGTAAAGGAATTAAATATGCATTATTTGAATTGACAGGTCAACGAACATTTCCCAATTTCTTCAAGAATGGTCAAAGTCTGGGTGGTTATGATCAACTATCCGTATTAGACAGAGAAGGGAAGCTATCGACTATCTGTAATGCGTAATAAAATAGACTTTTTTTTTATATATATATGTATCTAATATTAGGAAGACTCTATATTAGATTGACTCTTCTTTAAAAGAATATTATATAAATATTTATTTGTATGTAAGAGCCAAACAGGATGAAATTGATAGAATGGTTAATAACTTTTTTTTTTTCCTTTAATATACAAACATATAAAGTCTATTCATGTTTATTATGTGTTCAAAGAAAAAAAAAAGAATTGATAGATTATGTGTATTTTTTATATACAAATATGAACTTGGTTTATACCATATAATATATTGAATGAAAGGCAATATTGGGAATAAACAAAATATTTTTTTGAATTTTAAAAAAAAAACATTTAGGAAGTAGGGAGGGGGTTATGGATAAAAAAAAAAAAAAAAAAAAAAAGTAAAATAAAAGTAATGCGGGGGGATATAGAGGCAATGAAGCTCTTTTATTTTTCTCTTAATTCTTGGTTAAAGAGCTTGCTTCATTTGTATTCGAAGGTTGTTCCTCTGCTATATAAATAGATAAAGAATATAAGTACTTTTCCTTTTCTACAAATAAATGGCTCTATTTTTATTATTTTTTTTTTTTTAACTCACCGTAAGTAGTCAAAAAATCATCCATGTTGACATAACTCAGTTGATTACCACTGCCATCAGTCTCAAGTCCAAGCTCATTGGCAAGCGTCTTTAAGCTAGATTCCAATTCTCCAGGAGTTGTAGGCATAGTAATCGTCGTAGGTGTATCCACAGTGGTGGTCGGTGAACTAATAGCTGTAGTTGTACCAGAATTTGTGGTTTCTGCTTTGTTAGCTAAAAACTGATTTGAAATATCAAAATAATTACTATTAGTTAACTGATTGAATAAAGCAGGATTTGCTTGAGCTAAATTAACTAATCCTTGAAAGTGGGGTGAGTTAAAAAGTGATGTAATATCAGGAATACTATTAGTGGGCATTGTTGATGCTGTAGTTGTATTTGCTGGTATATCTATTCCATTATTTATGGTCAGATTAAGCGCAGGTAAGGCTGTGGATATAGATGTATATGTTAGAAAATATAATCTATTTTACAAATATATATTTACCTAATGATGCTGCATTATCTTTTTTAGTTTGATCATTTAGAGCAATAGCAGCTTGAAGATCAGCAGTAGCAGTACTAGAAGTTGGAGGATGTGGTAACGAAGATTCCTCTTGAATAGGTTTCAATAAAGCATGACTTGTTGTCTCCTTTTCAATATCATTTGTATCATTTACATAATCAGAGATATCGAAACTACATGTCTTCTGAGGTGATTTTAAAGGAGGCTCATGATCTTCATCTACATCTTCTATTTTGCTACATCGTCTTTTCTTATTCTGAGATGTGGGTAACTGATCTTTACTTTCTTTTTGTGTTGTGCCATCTCCTAATAAATACTGACGTTTTCGAGGAATCACGACATGTTTATTCTTATCATTTGAAAAGACAGAAGCCAAAAATCGCAAAATTTTATCAATTGTTTCTTGATGTCGATGGTATCTTTCCTTTGTTGCAATATTCTCTTGCCATAATATTTGATTATCATTTTGAACATTTTTTAATTCATTACTAATAGACATTTGATGTTTTTTAATAGCAGCAATTTCATCAAGAATATAATGAAGATCTACTGCCCCTGCTTCCTTCTCTTCAGGATCACGACCTTTCTTTCTTGTAACTAACAGAAGCAAATCAGGTTGATTACGCTGAAAATGAGGATTACTAAACTCCCAACGCTCTGCTTCTCCTGTTGTATTAAGTACACCGTTTTGAAGATGAGGTACCTTATGGAATCCATACATGTTCAACTGACGTACAAATGAAGAAAAATTACTGTGCTTGAAGAAACGAGGTAGCACTCTCTTTGCAAATTCTTCATGACGGATAACAACAAAAGATAAACCATCATCTGACCAACGGATCAATTCATCTGTTGATGGATCATCTACCATACTATAAACACAGATAATGTTAATAATTTTGTTTTGTTTTTCACTAATTTACACAAAACAGTTGCAACTACTTACTTGTAAAGTTTATTCAAAAATGCTGGTACATTTTGTAGTTTATTACGATGAATAGGAGTAGAATTTACAACCATTTTCGTATTTGTAGTTGATCTAACTGCAGTATTTGTGGTAGAAGTTGAAGTGGTTGGATTAGGAGCAATGGAACTCAGCAATGGTGCAATCGATGTAGGCAGTTGATTCATATTGTAATTCTTTTTTTTTTAGAATTGATTAAACAAGTAAATAACGATTGTATGTATTCGTCTTTTTTTTTAAAAAAAAAAAAAAAAAAAAAAAAAAGTTATTCAAAGATTAAAGAGGAAGGAAAAAAATGTACAGCTGAATAACAAGAAAGAAAGATGAACCTATTCCCTTTGCACACAAAGTCCACTACACACACACAGAGAGAGAATTAAAAAAAAATAATAATTATAATAATAAAAAAGAAGGTAAGCTTCAAAAAATTTTATCTGATTTTAAAATTATATCCAATACAATCAATAATTACAAACGGTCACAAAGCCAAGCCCAATTTTATTAGGATAATAAAAAATGGCCCGAGTTCGTAAATTGTTGTTAATTCAAGTCGCTTTTTGTGCTTTCCTCTAGGTATTTATCAATATTTACTACATTGACTACGAAATATTACAACAAGAAACTTGCAAAACTAGAGTGAAATTTCCCAAGTTCAGAGAGGGGAGGAGGGGGGAAAAGGAAACGATTCAAAAAAGCAACATATACTAAATTAAAAAAATAAATTAATAAGCTAGCATTTTCTTTATTGCAATAGAATGATTATATAAATCTTTAAGTCTCTCCTCTAAAGAAGAGCCAATCATATTCGTTGTGGCGTTTTTATTTCATTGTCTACAAAAAAAAAAAAAAGTGTATGTTAGCTTTATATAATAGACAGGTCAGTACTATATCATATTTGGATAAACGATCTGTAAATAGATGAACCCTTGTTAAGAAGAGAACTGAATTTGATATGATGATGTATATTTCAAGATGATTAGGATACTTTTCTAGAGAAATATATGGAGTCCTTCCCTAACTGTAGGCGATCCTTATAAACATAGATAGATAAATAAATAGATGCATTTATGTCTCTTTGTTATAACATTTCCACAACTTTAGGAAGCAGGAGTACTAATAAAATTAACTATTAGATCTTGTAATAGTTCAAGAGAAAGAAAGAAAGAGAGAGAGAGAGAGAGAGAGAGAGAGAGAGAGAGAGAGGAGGATTATGAAGATTTTTTTGTGGAATGTAGAAATTATTCAAAAAAAGCGGTTGAGACTATAAATAATACAAAGGCTTCAAGTAAAATATTATAAGGATATATAAATGCTCTCATACATTAAATAGACGAGATATTTCGACTTTAATTAGTCCTTCTGGTAATTTAGACTATTGATAGAATTAGCGAATAGAGTATGAGGATTTAATGATTGCATATAAACTATACATCTAATGTCAACTACTTGATTAGAAATATTGTTTAGATATTATTGATTACATGTTTATTTCTCATTTAATTTATCACGTCAAATTTTTATGACGACCCTTTATATTATTTACATAACGAGTCCAATTTGCTTTTTATATAGTAAATAGAGTATAAAATATAGTTATTAGGAGAAATCCAATAACTAATCAAACAAATGGATCGATAATAGAAGTGATGTAATTCTATTATATAATCTATATACAATTTTTTTTTTTTTTATAAAATGGGTAACTTTGTTGTTGCGTTAGCAGTTAAACCAAATGAATTAGACCGTGATGTTGAAAACTTGGAAGAGGCTAATTCATCTCGTACTAATTCTTCCATATTATTTTCTTCCCATTGCCTTTGAACAAGCTCTAACTGATGATCTAATTTCTTTGTTTCCCAATTGGCGAGTTCTAATTCAAATCGACTCTTACGTGAACTTGTTAAAATCTTACTCTCTTCATCACATAATTTTCGTTGCTCTGTATGATATCTTTCCAACTTTTTTTAAATAAAAAACAAAAAACAAAAAAAAATGAATACGAAATCCATATAGATTGTTAAAAATATTTTAGAATTACCTCTTTTTCTTGATCAGGGGCCCAAGAGATTCTTTGTCGAATAGGAGGCATTGTTATTGAAGGTGAGGGATGATAATTGCTATAATAAGGGTTGTGATGATAACTACTGCTGCTATGATGATGATAAAGTGGAGGACCTCTTAAGGGAGCAGTATTGCCTGGTCCAGCACTTGTATAAGAAGAAGAAGAAGAAGTAGCAGCATGTGAAGTATATGAATAGGAAGATGAGCTTGCTTGTGGATAAGTATTATTATTATTATTATTATTATTATTTGTTGAAATAGGTGTAGAAGTAGGAGTTTGAGCACTAACTTGAATTGTTCCACTATGACTCGTTGTTGTTGCTGTTGCTGCTGCTATAGTTGACGTTGTAGCAGTTGTAGTAGTAGACGTAATAGGCATTGTATGTGTGTGAATTATTGTAGGTGATGAAGTAGTTATGTTGGAAGAAGAAGTGATAGGCGCACTTGTCATCTGTGGCAAAGTAGGAGGTAAGGATTCTGTTTGTAAAGAAGCTTGTTGTGGTATTACTGCTGCCGCTGCTGCTGTTGTTGTTGTTGTCATTGTTGCTGTTGTTGTTGCTGTTGCTGTTGCTGTTGCTGTTGCTACCACTGCTGCTGTTGTTGCCGTTGTCGTTGCTGTTTTTGCCTTTACTGTTGTTATTGATGATGTTCCCGTTTCTATTTCCATTTCTGTTCCTTTTTCTGTTGTTGTTGTTGTTGTTGTTGTTGGGGTAGTGGTCATTACTGTAGTAGATGACTGTGATTGAGTTGCTCCAGATGGAATAACAGTAGATGATTGTTCTTGTTTAATAATAGGTGAATTAGGGACAGTGGATACGGGTGTAGAATGTATAGATTTAGCAGAAGCTGAAATGGGTTGTTGTTGTTGTAATGAAGAAGGTCCTATTGAAGGTTCTCTACTGTTACTACGGTAACCATTATAACTACTTGAATAAGGATAAGAAGAATAATGTCTTCTTGAGTAATAGGGACCACTCCTATAGTATTGAGAGTAAGAAGGTGAACTATGATAAGGTCTATGATCATAAGAATCTCTTCTACTTGAGCTTCTACTACTTCGATCACTTAAGGGTGAAGGAGACCTTCTGGAGCTATAATAAGAAGAATTTGAACGATAATAGCCACCAGAAGGACGTCTAGGGGATCTTGAAGGAGAACGTGATGGAGATGGGCCTCTTGAACTATAGTAATGTCTAGAATCCGAGTAACTATATCTATCACCTCTAGATCCAGATCCACCACTCGAATGATGATTAGGTGAACGTGAAGAAGAATAGTGAGAATTAGGTGAATAATTACGTCCACCACCATCTCTATAATCTCTTTCAGAACGATAATTTTCTCCTGGTCGATATGTATCTGATCGAGGTCTATCATAATAACCTCGATATCTATCATCGTAACCTCTTGAATATCTATCCATTTTAATTAAATAAAAAGTTTTTTTTTTATTAGTATTTGAAAAAAAATAAAAAAACAAAATAAAATAAAACAAAATAAATAAATATAATAAGCAGTACTGCTGTACATCTATTTTTTTTTTCATTATTAGTGATAAAAAAAAATATTTTATTACTGTCGAAGAAACTAGGTTGGGTCAACAAAAAATTTTTTGGTCATTTCCAAAATAAATTGTTGGTCGTTCCTTCAACAATCCTTGTCGTCTTCATCAACAGACGTATTGGGACATTGGTACGAAAATAGTACACAGAAGGAAATATGGGACACCAGTATGAGAATAGGAAATCAGTGTGAAAATGGAGCACAAAAGAGAATAGGGGACATGAACGCGAATGTGGGACTATACTGAACAAATTTAAAGGGTTTTTTTTTTTTTTTTTTTTTTTTTTTTTTTTTTTTTTTTGCCTTGATTTAAGGGTTGTAACCCTAAAAAACAGCCAGCCTCTGTAGCGCTCGTATGATTCTAGTACTTCATGATCTAAGAGTCGAAGATAAAATTCATTTGTATATAACTTTTACTTAACCAACAAGGCCTTTATTGCTTAAATGATAGTTGAAGTAATTCTGCTCAGTTATAAAAATAAATTTAAATAATCAAAAGATATATTCCCCTTCAACTAGAGTAACAAGACTTCACGTCATAGCTTTCATTACAATGTGACACGTTTTACACTGAGTATATTTTCTAGTTAGCAGACAAATGCTGTCTTGAACTCTTTCTACTTCTTTTTTTCAATTCATCAATGCCACGCACACCTATTCACCCTGAAGTGGAGCATTTAATTTTCCTTAAGAAACGTGCAAAGCTAGAAAAGGTCAATTCTGAAAGTAAGAAGGACAACTCAACCACTCAAAACCCTAAGAGAACATGTAAGTAAAAAAAATAAAAAACACTTTATGCATTTACAAGGCCTCACAAGCTAATGTACATAAAGCTACCAAGAGGAAAGACTCTCCTGCTGTAATAACAGCAAAAAGGAGTGCAAAGAGAAGCCGCCAAACTAATACTTCAGCAGCGTCATCCTCCAAAAGTAAGAACAAATGTAGTTCTTGCCAAGAGGAGGGGCATAACTCTACAAGAAGTCCCCACTGCAAAAAAAAAACTATAATCTAAAGCTAGCAGAACTTTTACAAATTAAACTTGGAATCAACTTATCAAAGATATACTCTCTCTCTGTTCCATTTGCAACTTTCTGCAAGAATACTCCCAAACAAAGCCAGTTCTTTGGAAAAGGTCAAGGCTGTATCAAGCTTTATCCGTGAAGTCATGTTCAAAGCACAACTATTTATAAACTTTTTTATTCTGCAACACCCAAGCAAGTTGACAAATGACTTTTTTTTTTATCAAAATTTTTGGGTACACTATTTCAAGAGTGATTAGGGGCAGCTCAGATGATGTAGGGCCAATTCTACAGGCTTACAAAGACACGAAAAAGGAAAGACCTGCAGAAACAGAATCTAGATGTGGTTCAACTTACAAGCTCTTTTGTTGAACTATCTGCCACTATAAATGGTAGCTTGTTTGTTCCAGAAAATAGATTAAAGAATTATGGACAATCTCTGTCAACTGCATGTGAAACTGTCGCAACAACATACAATAACTACTATGTCGAAAACTTTGAAAATATTATATGTAACTACTTTATCTATACATTAAGGACAAAGTATCCGGTAATCAACGAGAGATAAAAACAAACTCTTTAATATACATGTTCAGTTTCTCAAATTTTTTATATTAAAATTGTATAAACTAGAATGAGAAAGTTGGCTGTATCAAGAACTTGGTATATGATCAAGTGCTTACATATTCCCAGTCATCCTCTATACCTAATGATATTCTTGCCCTTTTTGATCCGGATGTGGCTAATAATCTTCCAAGTTTCTTAAATCCTTTGATTTCAGAATTGAAGAATCGCATGTCCAAGCTTCCAGTGTCTAAAGAAAGCTTAAACAATGAACCCTTCAAAATTCTATCTGCATTAAGGGCATATCCTTAAAAAAAAAATACAATGATATATACAAGGCCCAAACTTCTCAAAATGACAAAAGTGATTTGATCAAGTCCCTACTTCCAAGACGTTTTAGTCTATTCCTAAATCCTGGATTGCACTGGCGATTCATAAAGATAGATGCTCAGAACCTAACTGGAATTTTACCAGATGCTAAACAAAAAAGTAAGCTAATGAATCATCTCCTTTCGATCATAAACAAAGATGCTTCTATCAAATGTTTGACTTTAAGAAGCTGGGCATTCAATGGTATACATTACTATTACATATATCTATAAGTCAAATTACTGACGAAAAAAAAAAATAGAGTTGTGAAAAGCTTCAAGCACTGCCTGAACAAAAAGGAAAGATGTTTCTCAATGGATTGTATACTGATGACTACACGTGCAGAGTTTTATTTGCTAGAAAAGTGCTTCTGTCATCACCAGAAAACAATATCTGTCTAGAGTTGAACGATTTTATAAGCGAAGAGATGGATAAGCATTTCCGTCCATGTACTGTAGACCCCAGGAAGACGGGATCCTTTTGTCTCTTATCACGGTGGCCACTGACATACGTCGCTTGTCCTTAATCGAATATTACAATATGGGGTGAAAGTGTAAGACGAATGAAAGAGCAACAGAAGCGCAAACAGAGACGAGATATTGAAAAGATTGAAACAGACATTCCTTCGCCTAAAACTGTGTCTATGGAACAATTTGTTTTGTATATAACTTACATGCTGTAGCACATGAATACTTTGCTTAATTTCTATGGCCTTGAAACTTCTAAGATTAAATGGTTGAACTACCTTAGTTCCCAAAAAGCCATCCAAGAAAGTGTCAACATCTTAATAAATGGTGGAAAGAAGTATAATAAAAGCAGGAGAAAGAAGACAAAGGAAAACTCGCAAACCTTGTACTGCTCAAGAAGAAAGAGCACTCACCACCATCCCAAAATCAAAAAGGTGTACACTTTTATTATTATTATTATTATTATTATTATTTCAGTAAACTCTAACTATTATATCTGTAACTTACAGCAGAAACAACAAAGTCTGTTTTGAAAATGGAAACAGCAGCAAGATGCCTCTAGTGGTCTTTGGTGACGGACTAAAAAAAAAAAAAAAAAAAAAAAAAAAAAAAAAAAAAAAAAAAATCATAACAAGTTCAAAGGTCTCCGTCATGGCATATCTAACAAAATATATTAACAATTAAAAACAAGGCAAAGGCTTGGAGAACTCTTGCTACTAGACATCAATGAATTTAATACATCAAAGGTTATTAAGAAAAAAAACAACACATAGTTTACGTATTGCACTTTCAGCTAAAACCAATCCTTCGTAGATCTGCAATTCTTGCTTTAAAAATGATGTAGGGAAGATGACCATGATCCATCAAGTATTGAAGTGTAAAACTTGCAATATATCTTTTGGAATCAAGATGTAATGGCCAGCAAAAATATGTTTTACATAGCTCAGTCTATATGGAATGACAATGATCGCCCCACCGTCTTCAAACGACAAACCGCCACCACCATTATGGTGGTCTCGGCTCATTCCGGCGAGCCGACGACTTAATGATGTTACAGGTAAGAAGTTGTAACACTTTTGATTTGACCAAACAAACTAAAGTATCTTAATTCCCCATATTCCCTTCTGTGTACTATTTTCGTACCAATGTCCCATTTTCATGTTGGTGTCCCAATGTTGCAATCCTGTCCCAATTTATTTTGGAAATGGCCAAAAAAAATTTTTCTTTATTGACCCAGCCTAGTTTCTTCGACTGTAAGAGCTAATTCTAACTAGAAATAAGATGCTTATTAAATTTATCAATATAATATCTTAAAAGCGCGCGCGCACGCATGTGTGTGTGTGTGTGTGTGTGTGTGCTTGTAGACTATTGTCTTTTTTTTTTTTTTTTTTTTTATTATCACTTACAAAAAAAAAAAAAAAAAAAATGAATAAATTGATTTTTTTTTTCTCATTGCTTATTATTATTATTATAAATAAAATCAAAGGAATTTTATTGGATATAACGATGTAGGTTATAAATATGTAATTATTATGGACAAGAAGCTATTGAATGACTTATACCCTAATTGTTACCTAGTATATACATATTTCACATGCATTCATCCCTTTTTATTTTATTTATAGGATCTGAAACTAGCACGAGGCAAAAAAGACTGAAACTAGTATAAACAAAATACTTTTTTTGGTAAATCAAAATGTTTTATTATTAAGAATAAAGGATATCTTGCATAGAGACAAATTGGTTAAAAGGATAGTTATTCGTAGGTTGATTAGGTAATGATGACTGTGGCATACTAGTGTGATTAGTGGAAGGAGTGACGATGGTATTTGAGTTATAAGGAGGGTATAAAGGATTATAATAAATAGGATCAGTAAGAGATAAAATAGGGTCATTGGGTTGGTATTGTTGTTGTTGTTGTTGTTGTTGTGGTTCTTCTTCTTCTTCAGTAAAATGAAGGTATTTTTGAGTTATTTCTTCATCATCAAGATTAACAGTGATCGGGTATTTCTTATTCTTTTCTATTAGATTGTCGGACCAATTATTTGATAATTGATGCTGTTGAATTGGCGTTGTCATTAACATCCATGATTGCTGTTCGTCGTCATGATGACGATGATAAGGATAAACTAAAGAATCTTCAACCCAGTTACTCATCATATCACAACAACCTGCTGAGGTAGGTAATAAATTAAAGGAAGTAGCTGAATTATTCATCGGGTTTGTATCATAGATTAAAGGGGGATGTTCATTTATATGAGATATTGTATCCATTTTCTTTATTAGTTTACGCTTTTTGATATGTCCTCTGTCAATATAATCATCATTCAAGTCAACTGCAGAATCATTATCCGAATCATTTGCATTAATAGTAGTAGTAGTCATCAATGCTTGTTCGGACTTCGGCGTCATATCCACCATTCGGAATGTTGTATATAAAGGTGAAAGTAAGGGGCGTGATATTTCTGGCTTTGTCGGAGTAAGCGGCGGTGTATCTAAACACATGGATTTATTACTATCTTGTTGCTGTTGTTGGGCTAATGGAAGGGGTGAAGTTACTGATGAAGTAGAAGTAATAGAAGTAGTAGTAGAAGTAGTAGTAGTAGAAGAAGAGGAAGAAGAAGAGGAAGAAGGGAGTATTGACTTAGTATTACATAATTGTGTGGTATTAGGTGGTGGGTTATGATTATAATAACATACGCCTCGACGTTGTCCAACAGAGAGTTCTGCAGTAAGGCCAATATCATGATGTTTTCGACTATGACCTCCTTCTTGAGTTAAATTATCTATAAATATTTGCTCAGTGCCAGCAATTAAAGTCCAATAACAGCCCTTTCCTGGATTAGCTTGTGTTGGTCTTCTATCAATTTTACAGAACCATTTTTTATTTAAGGACAGATTATGACGAATTGAATTCTATATAAATATATGCATATAATTTATGTTTATATCAAAAAAAGAAGACAACAATAGACTTTTTTTTTTTTTTTTTTTTTTACCTGCCAGCCCCCATTTCCAACAGAGAAAGTAGGGTAATTTTTAGAAATCCACGTGTAAATATCATTCAATGTCAGTCTACCATCTTTGCTTGATAGAATAGCATGAGCAATTAAAGTAGCATAAGAATAAGGTGGTTTTTCATTAGGATGAGAAGGAACCCACCAAGGAATGATTTGCTTTGGCCAGTAAGGACGTGTTCTTGCAGGACACATATCCAAATCATCATCATCTTCTGGATGAGCTCCAACTGATTCAATCTTGAATTTCAATTCCGCTGATTTTGGCTTTTGTTGTGGAGGAGAAGAAGATGGATGTTGCTGTTGGTTTGTTATGTTATTTTCTTGAATAATAGGATATGACATTGGTTGCTGTTGCTGTGGATACTGAGATTGTATTGGATAAGTCTGGTAGGAATAAATTGGTGAACTAAAATCAATTCTTTGATTTGGAATAGTGTTGAAATTCATTAAAAAAAAAAAGGTACAAATACGCAAAAGACAAAAATAAAAAAAATCTAATTCAATATATTTATATTTACGTATTAAAAAAAAAAAGAAAAAGAAAAGAACTTTTCTTTTCGTATCTTTAGGAATATTAAGAAAATGAGGAGGAAGAAAATATGTTCTACACACACAAAGAAACAGAGAAAGATTGCATTGTATATGGGTTATATATAACTTTTAAAAAAAAAAAAAAAAAAAAAAAAAAAAAGTAAATAACTCAGATAGAAGAAAACTGAAGGATTGTTCCGTTGTCATAGATGATCGTTGCCTGAAAAATAATAATAATAATAATAAAAATAAACTTAAAAGTAATTGGGAATTAACTCCACTTATATATTTAATTTGAATTAATTTAACCAGTTATTTGTGCGCATTTAAATGATTAATCTGTGTAATTTTTAGATGGTCAAAGCGTCCTTGAATGAAAATTTTGATTCCTTTTCTACAAATCTATATCCTTCTTCGTTTTCCCTTAAAAAATAATCTAAAAAAAGGAAACCAAAAACAAATGTCCATATTTATCGTAAAGAATGGGTTCCGCAATGCTCAAAATTGAAATGAAACTAGAATATTTAAAAAGATTTACTACTATATTATGGCGTTAATTCTGAGTTTCAAATTTAAAGTTTTTCTTTCGTTGTATTT
This sequence comes from Cokeromyces recurvatus, assembly GCF_025118155.1. Classification (NCBI taxonomy): domain Eukaryota; kingdom Fungi; phylum Mucoromycota; class Mucoromycetes; order Mucorales; family Mucoraceae; genus Cokeromyces; species Cokeromyces recurvatus. The sequence continues at coordinate 590,955 of NW_026251401.1, read as the reverse complement.
TTTTTAAAAAAAAAAAAAAAGAGTCGTTTCTTGATTTGACTTGTAAACACATGTGGAGTTAACATAAAAACGTTTTCATGGTAATAATCATTATCGAATTTGCCTCTAAACATAGGTTGGAAGATGCATAAAACCCCATTTTTTTTCGTGACTCACGTTTTTTATTTTGTTTTACTAAATTATGTTGTTACTAACGAAATAAAAATCGTTCATGTAATTGTCAAACAAGTTAAAAATAATAAGTAGATTTTTTTTTTGGTTTGTTTGTTCTTTTTCCTCAACTGCATATTCTGAATCATACGTGAAAATGTTCTGAAAGAATCAAAAGGCACGAGCTAAGTTGCAGATTATTCTTTCTGTTTCTTTCGGTATAAAGTTAGTAGGCATGCTTTGAGATTATTGTAAATAAAAATAGTTTTTTTTTTTTTTTTCCAGTTTGAACATTGTATTTTGTATAGTAATATATATTTTTCTTATCGGTTTTTTTTTAACAGCATTCTATATATATAAATATACAAATATATAATATGACGATGGATATTTATATAATTCCAATAAAGAAAACTACAATAGTTTCGAATTTTTGACATTTTCTATACAAGTATTTTTTTTCTTTTCTTTTATTCAATATTATACTCATGTTAAGTTTGAATATATTCTATACTATTTAAGCTATATAATATAGTAAGTTATATGAGTAAAGGCTAATTCTAAATGAAAAGGCTTTACATAGCTTTAGATCAAAACTATAAACGTCTAACTTTAAAATTTATAATAGCGATTAAACACACACAACTTATTAGTAGTGCAACAAAAAAAAACGTGAGCTATTGTTATAGATCTAGGATACATAGCATGTGGTTTTATGCATATGTATATGCATATACAGCTATAATAATTGATTTACAATATATATCTAATTATCATTTAAACATTTTATATATACATATATATACATGTATGTATATTTATGTGTAGATGTATATGAACATAATGAACTTAACAAATATAGCTTACGCGTATATAGTAGGAAGACTTGAGTACATTTGTAATAGATTCTTACGCTTCACGCTTTAAATACATAGTCGATGTATAATTTTAGTTGTTTATTATTTTTTAAAAGAATAGAATAGTTATATTGAAATGAGTAAACGTTAAAAAAAAACAGCTTTTTTTTAAAAAAAAAAAAAAAAAAAAATAGATTTATACATCCTATAATTATGAAAACTAATTTTGACTTTTGTTTTATTTATCTACAGATGTGTAAGGATTCGCTATATGAAATAATTCAGTAGATCTTTAAACCCGCTATTCTATAGAAAGTATATTTGAGTAATATTGTTATCATGTGATTCTTATTTTTATTTCAAATAAATAAATATGTGTATACATGTATATAAAAATATATATCTATAAAAACCAGTAAAGACCATCTTGACATTTATTATGTCTATAAAGTCACCTATAAACAATTCAATAAAAGTTAAAATAAACCTTTCATAAAGATAAGATGAGTCCTTTTGTTAGTAAAGTACTAATAGACCCAGTGTATATAGTTCTATATCTTTTTACTTGTAGTGAAAACAAAAACAAAAACAAAAAAAAAAAAAAAAAGAATCAAAATATACAATAATATAGTATGCATATTATGTAAGCACGTGTATTACTATAAACATAGAGTGTCAAACTAAATTAAGAAGAGGCTAGACAAATGTTATTATTCAAATAAATGTACAAAATGATTATTATATAAATTAACATATTGCGTAGAGTCGATAAGTCAACTCTCCAAATAATAAGTATTTAACAAAAAAAAAAGTATATATCTGCTATTTAGTATTGCAAATATACCAGCAGATTGATATTCAAATAAATGTCTTATTTTATATATAGATCAATGATCGATACAAGATGGAACATGATTTATAAGAAAATGAGAAATAAAGGTATTTTATGAGTATATAACCTTTGCATGTGCATTTATTCTAACAAGTCCCAAGTATCCCTGTTTCATTTATTGTATCTACTTATTACATAGAAAACTAGACTACATTTGATATCGTCGTATTTTATTTTATTTTTTTTTTTCGTTCTTAGTAGAACTGCGAATAGATATAATATATAAAAAAGAGAAGTATTAGTTATTAAGTTATGAACGTCTAAAAAAAGAAACTTGTAGTTTTATCGATTTCAAACTATTAAACATTGAGCTCTTGTAACTAGAAATGAAAAAGAAATTCTGTACTATCCTGAATTATTCAAGTACAATGTTTCAATCTATATTAACTAAACTAGCATACTATCATTAAAGGCTAAAGGATAGAATCAATTCTTTTTAAATGTATATAGCGGGGTTTTTTTTTGTTCTTAAAAGAAACTAGTAGTAGTTGACCTTGATACATAAAATGGCTTCATGATGAAAGGGCCTAAATTCTGATATAATCTTTGGTTGAAGGTGCTATTCTCAGTAATGTAAAGCATTTAATTTATGAGACTGTAGGAAGATATATTTAAAAGTCAATTAATTAATTTGAACATGATAAGACTGGATATCATAATAGAGTTAAACATAATAAAAGTCATTTTTATATTAACTAAACTTTATACAAATTCTGTATATATTTAGTGACCCTTTGAAAATAATAGTTTCATTTTGTAAATAATTACCATGTGTTGCCCTCATATCTAAACCATTTAATCTTGACATTGCTGTTTTATATTAACGAAAAGGAAAAAAAAAAAAAAAAAAAAAAAAAAAAAAAAAAACTATTATGCAAATTTTGTGCTGATTGAGATTCGAAGCTTTCACTAGCTCGTCTTACATAGTAAAGCTAACGAAAACTAGATAATAAGTGAATGTTCTCCTATAAGCTTATTAAAGATTTTTTTTTTCATGCGTTTCCCCAGGAAAATTTGATATGTAGTTTATTAGCCTGCTTATTGGGTTAATAATAAATCTGAATATTTCAAACTTATAACAAGAATGCGAGTGTATAGTTTCTACACTTTGAATTCAGACGAATTAAAATTACTTTTCAGATGAAACAAAAAAGGAAATTCAGATAAAAAAAAAGTTAGTTTTAGACGAGTTCCAACAATAAATCATTCATACCTTTAACTGTTTTTTTAAAAAAAAAAAAAAAAAATATAATAATAATTAACAAATTTGTAAATTTATTTTTTTTTAAAAAAAAAATATGGAACTTACGCTGTACGGACGTATGAGAGAGTCGTATCAGTTACACGGGGATGGTTCATCGATGGTTGCGTCTTTACGCTTGAATTAGCTCAGACGCTGACTATTTTTTTTTAAGTAAATAAAAACAAGTCCAAGATGTTGTGAGCTGCCGTAATGTCGCGATTCCACACAATATTGCAAGTGTTTTGTTGACACTGTAATAATATGTGTACTCTTCGCTTTGATTTTTTGGTCACCACAATCTCGACATTTCTGATCTTGCACTTGTTGCAGATTTGGCTAGTAAGGTATTCATCAACCATCACTACTTCTAACTTCTGCCCACAATACCTCTTCAACGCTTTTGCAATAGTTCTGACCGGCGACAACTTGTTGCCTCGTGAACTAGTATTAAACCACACCATCGCCCAAAGTAATGATTGTTTTTACTGGCCTTTCTTTATGGTCGGCCGGGGTAGGTGGATAGAATTCGCTTACATTATTAATAACTGACTTTACACCAGTAGATGACTTCTGATGATATTTGCTGCTGTTATAGTCGAACCTCTTGCAAATCTCATGCACACCTTTTTGTTTCTTCATGTAATATTGGAATATCAGTTTGGGCTTCCTATAAAGTTTCTCTTTTGTAAATGATCAAGCAAACTATTATAGTGTCTAAACAATTGCCAATTATTCTCGTTATAATACTTTTTTAATATCATCATATAACGCCTGTCTTTCTTTGCATGCTTTAATAAAATCTTTGATATTCGATGTCTTCAATGAGCTCAGGTCTGATATTTTCAAGTATTCAGCCATGAGTTGCTTCTGATGCTGATTTCGTGTAAACGTTGCATCATTATAACCACATAAATGGTAATATTCGTCTAAGCTGCTTGTCCTTTGTCTCCCAGATGTATCTATGGCAGTGAAGATTGTATTGACACCAAGGTCTACTCCTCTAGACAGTACAGCCGTTTTCAATATCTTCAAGAAAGTCGGCTGGTTGTTTTTCTATGGAAACTTCTAGTAGAAATCTGATAGATCCGATTCGGTTTTAGTACTTTTTGGGTAATTTTCAATGTTTGATTCCTTCACTAGTCGCTAAAAAGCTGTGGCATCTATTATTTGGACCGACTTTGTTTCAAATGAATAGATCGGTAATAGAGTGAAAAACCGGTAGCCACGTTTATCCGTCTATTTTTTTTTTCAGGCGTGAATGTTCCATCAGCAATTCTTGACTTGACACTTGTGACAAACGTTTCCAGAGCAGATAAATGAGGCTTGACTTTGGATAATTTCTGCCCAGGGATGAATGGAACATTTGAATTAATGCTTTGCAGGACTTGTTCCTGCAAAGCAACGGTGACTAATTTTTCTTCCATAATGTACACCTTTTTCACTTATTTTTTGCTGAATGTAAAAAAAGTCATTTAAAGAATTGATGTGGTTGAGAGTACAGATCTTCCGAGTTACAGCTTAATACTTGATAGCTAGACCATAACGACTCCATCTTTTGTACAATCTCTTCAAAATGTTGATTTTTTTCGACAGATGAAGGCCATACGGATTTCTGCTTCTGCTTCAGCTTTAGTGAATAGATATAGTTAGCTAGATATTTTCTTTCGTTAACAGGTAAGTCCTTGCAAAAAAAAAAAAAAAAAAAAAAAAAATGTAGAGTCTTTATCGGACAAGGATTCCATAAAGAAGCGAATTGTTCTCCTTTCGTGATTCTCACATACGTGGTTGCGTATGAGCACATCGTATTGTTTGCATACAATGGATAAAAGAGAAGAACATCCAATACTCTTGAGGGATTGTAGGATTGTGTCATCAATTTCACATTCATTGCAAAATATAACTGGGAGACTTTTTGCCCTTACTAGTGACGACGGTAAAGATGGAGTAGACATCATTCTGAATCATAATCGGAACTTCTTCATCCTTTGTTAAGAGCTTCAAAAAAAAAAGATAGTTGATAAACAACGATCTTACCCACATCACTTTTGTTGTGTGTGCCGTGACGAGAGATATTTGATCAATGAGCTTAGAGTCTCTACAAATATTTTTCAAGGAGCATTTGATCACGAAGATTTCTTTTTTTTTTTCGTCTAGGCCATGCGTTGGTTCTTTTTGCTTTTTTAGGGGGGGCATGCATTGCTGTTTACTCTTATATGGGTGGTTGAGCCGCATTTACACTGTTTTACTTTATGTTTTACTGTATCCGTTTCTTCCACTGTATTGCTTGCTGTTTCCATTCTAAAGTTGATCAAGGCACGCTTTTTTTCTATTTTTTTTTCTGTATTTTCTTTAAAATATGAGGTGAATCACTAGAAGAAGAACTTGTAGAAGCAAGTGACGTAAAAGCACGTGAAGTTGAAACAAACGTCGTCAAAGTAGGTGTATCATGATCCACATCTTAAAAAAAAAAGTAAGGCACATACCCTCTTGCTATGTATGTTTTTTGATACTTACTCGTTAAAGTCTTCTTTCCTTTTGATATCGTTAAATTGTCAATTGGATTATTTTCACGCTTTCGCTTCATTATATACTATAGAATCTTGAATGTTGTTGAAGTGTTTGAAGAAGTTTGGCTTAATAAAACTCCGAATGACCAATATCTAAATTTCCTTTTTTATTTCATTCGAAAAAGGCAAGCAAATTATCTAAAAAAAAAAAACTAAAGTGTAAAAACAGTAAAAACGAAAAATACGGTGGGCATGACTGCTCATTATAAATTTAAATTCCGTCCTTTTTTCTTTCTTTTTTTTTTTTTTTTTTTTTTTTTTTTTCTTTTTTTTTTTTTTTGAATGTGTCAAAATCAAAATAATGTAAAATAACAAGGCACCTGGTTCCTCTCTTTTTCTCCATTTTTTTATTTTTTTTTTGCACCCCCCCTCTTTCATTTCTTTATATAATAATTAAAACAAATATACCAACAGAATGACAATAGATAATTCTAATCCAGTAGTAAAAGATATTAAAGCAGAAGGTCCATACTGTCCTATGGATAATACAAAAAACAATAGTCAATCACAACCAACCATTCCATCTGGTTGTCCCATGCACAAATCAGAAAATAATGAATCAACAAAACCTCTTGGCATTCCATCCGACTGCCCTATGCACAAGGGTAATAATAACAAAATCAATGAGCTTAATATGATGCCTGAACTGGCTCAAACAGCACAAGACGATCAAAAAATAGAATTACCCAAGGAGAGAGTCATATCGTCTATTCCAAAATCCACAGACACCAATTCAAAGTGGGAATATCCTAGTCCTCAACAATTTTATAATGCGTTAAGAAGAAAGGGTTGGGAAACACCCGAGGAAGAGATTGAAACTATGGTGGATATTCATAATTTCTTAAATGAAGAAGCCTGGCAGCAAATACTTAAATGGGAGTCAAAGTATAAATGGTAAATAAGCAACTAATTTTCTTAATTGGGAGGGGGAGAAAACTAATATGTATATTTTTTGGTAAAAAGTGATTGTGAAGAGGATCCTTACTTATCCAAGTTTCAAGGTAGGCCAAAGGAAGTATCACCTAAAGCAAAATGGCATTCACTTTTTGGGTAAAGAAGAAGATAAATAGATTCTATAAAGATGTATTTATTTTATTCTTACTTTTTTTTTTTTTTTTTTTTTTTTTATATAGTGCACCAAAGCCATTTGATAGACATGATTGGTATGTTAGTCGATGTGGACAAACAAGAAGATATGTTATCGATTATTATGAAGCACCTGAAGAAAAGCCTGGTGTTCCTGTATTTCATTTAGATATACGTCCAGCTTTAGATGATGTTCCTAGTGTCATGCTTAGATTTAAAGAAGCTGCAAAGGCTAAATGGGAACAATGGTTTCCATCTCCTCCAAATACCGCTGCTGAGTAAATTAAAATGTATTAGATTATTATCCCTCTACTGAAACATTTTAATAACAACTCCACATTTTATTTTACTTTATTTTATAATTCAGATATACACATACATAAATAAATAAAATTATGCTTGCTTTTTATTATTATATTCTCGAATTTTAGCTAATAAAGATCGACCCTTCTTAAAGGTAGTATAATCTCGAACAACTCTTGATTGTGGTCCCATTGTAGGTTGAGTAATAAATTTCCAGTGAACCATTAGCCATGAAGTATGATAAGATAATGTATCATAATATTCGCTTGCTAAATTACGAAGGGCAGGGAGTTTAGACCAAGGGATCTAATAAGTAGTAGTATAATTATGTGAATACATGATATATTTATTTTTTTTTTATAATATACAACTTACCTTTTGAAAATCATGATGCTCATTATGATATCCAATATTCATAAAAGGGAAATTCAAGATACCGTAATAGGAATACGTCTCTTGTCCATCATCAAAGGTATAATGTTCTTGAATGAAATGAGCAGCACCAGGGTGTAAAGAATAACCAAACCAAAGAGATAAAAGGAGATAACCAAGGCCCTTCCAGCCACAAAGGAGGACGATAAGGGTATCCATAATGACTGAGGTGACTAGGTTGATTAATTCCCATTTACCAGGTCTATGACCTAATGCCTGCTGTAGGGCAATGCCTCGAACGACATACATGATAGGATAGATAAGGATCCATAGGACCTTCTTGACACTATTACCGCGAATCAATTTTTTCTCCCAATCTAACGGTAAATCTGGATCTAAGCCCTCAACACCTTGCCAGGTATGGTGCTGAATATGGTATCGTCGGAATGATTGTGAGATCGGAACGGGGAGTACAAGATTAGTATAGAGTCCAATGAGACGGTCATAGGTACTAGATCCTGTCACTAGATTATGACACGCTTCATGAATCAGGACACCTACTATACCCGTCGCAGTACCTCCAATAAAATAAGCAACCGCTGTAAAATAAAGCCAATGCGATTCACGATGACCAAAATAATAAGCAAGACCCAATTGAAGCACGTTTATGAAGGTGGCTATGTAGAACGAATTGAAGTCTGTACCATATAACCCTTGAATTTGCTCAGAGTATTTCGATAATAAAGTATGCTTTCGTTTCAAATGGGGTTCATCCATATCATCTCGTGCAAAGTCTGTGTCTCTACCAGGTATTGATCTCTTCCAGCTTCCAATGTATAATGGATGTCGATAATCAGGATGTTCGTTGTTTTTTTCAATTACCGGATGTTGTTGCTGTAGAGTATCAAACACAAAAGGCGGCATATTCCTGTCAAATAAAAGAAGAGAAGGGAAGGAAATAAAGAAAAAAAAAAAGAAAAGAAAA